>NW_022170510.1:13523966-13669601 GCF_008802855.1 Photinus pyralis | reverse complement strand
TAGTGAAGGCACTTGTGGTTTATATTCCATCGATACGTCGGTTACTTGAGGTAATTGCACAGGCATTCCTAATTTTTTTACTAAGTATTGTCGATTTGGCAATGTTTGGTGAAGATTAGGATGTTTGTGATTAACGTGGCCGCGCATTATATCGGGTGTTGTTGGCCGTTCCAATTTCAAATTACTTGATATATACTGAGACTTTTTGTTTGGTAGAGTATGGTAAGTATCGTTTCCTTTCCAATACAAATTTGTATCCAACAAAGGGTTGTGATAACCGTACGAGTCAGTATCAATTGTACGATGAATTGGATTCTCCATTGCCCACTTATTGGATGCAGTCGGTTGATTAGCCGGAGAATATACAGAATCTGCAAAATTAAGTACCATCACAGCATAAATCACAATAAAAGTTTGTAACTTTTTTAATATAGAGATGCAACATGCAAATGACAAACAGACATGCAAAAAAATCAATAAATTCTCACCTCGGCGTCTTTGTATATACATAAAAACCTCGACTTGTAAAGCAGTGCTGTTCCATGCGTCCCGTGCAAGCAAATTACTAGGTGTACGTGTACGATACAATTAAATGGTAGGCCACTTATGTGATTCAATGTACTGTACATTGTTATCAAGCCCTTAAGGCTAATGATAGCGGATGAGTAATGCGGGTAACCACATTCAATATGATTTAATTAGTCAGAGTTTTAGATTCGCCATACAACCACAGAAAGATATTTAATATGCAGGAATGTGGACCCTTCACTAAAAATAGTACCTATGGCTCAGTTATTCAGCAAGTAGGTATATAAAGGCCTGCAGACATTTTAGTTTGCATTCACATGTTAGTAACTCAACTTCACCCTTCTTTATTATTCTCCATAAATATATTTGTTATAAGAAACAAGGAACTTTCAGCCATAAGCAATCAAACTAGTTATTGGATACTTGCATTGCAACAATTTATTAACTTTAGGTAGGTACTTGAGCTAGATGTTATTAGTATCAATGGCGCATTTATTTACGTAC
This sequence comes from Photinus pyralis, assembly GCF_008802855.1. Classification (NCBI taxonomy): domain Eukaryota; kingdom Metazoa; phylum Arthropoda; class Insecta; order Coleoptera; family Lampyridae; genus Photinus; species Photinus pyralis. The sequence goes on along the minus strand of NW_022170510.1, from coordinate 13,668,569 downwards.
CAATTGTTACTTATTTCTGCCATCCACTAATAACAAGTACGCGTCAATTTTAATTAGTTAATTACATGGAAGTAAAATTCAATCAAACTTCTACCAACGGACTTATGAATGAAACTGACCAGATCATAATGTTTCAGTGATTCATTAATTATAACTCAGACGAAGCCCAGGAAACCGACGTCATTATTGAGACGAAAGCATCATCAAGTGCAGTGTAACCACTTTAAATTTTAAAGCACAACCGTTATTGATTGAAGGGGTACGTACGCCCCTTAGGAAATTCAATAACACAACATTCTTAAAATATGTTGATCACATTTCTATGGACACAAACATAACAAACCCACGCAAAGCTTTAAGGAAATAGAGCGAGCACGCTTTTTGTGCTGCCCTGTTTCAGGAAGCCCAACCCTTGTTGACGATTCATAACGACCGGCCGGACGGACGGACGTGAACAACTTTTTGATAACGTAGCTGTTCGCAGCATTCGCGCTACTTCATTATGGAGACCTGTGCAGGAAAAGATGGGTTGGTAGAGCAGCCTTGGCTGAAACCTCGCCCACTCAAAAATAAAGGACAAAATAAAATAAATAAAATAAATAAAAAATAATAGTTACTAAAAACGTCTTCAAAATTATTATATCTCAAAATATTAGTTATTACCGCTTTTATATCAATTAATTTTGTATTAAATATGCAAAAAAACACGGGGCGAAAATAGATAGGTAGATATAAAGGCCATTTCGGTATATCGGTACAATTTTGGTCAAATCGGTAGATCTACCGAAAAATCACTGGTGACCACTGCACAGTGGTTTGTGTTAATGCGCGGCATGGGAACAGCGATTTTCGGAATCGGTACCCTAATTTATAGCTTAAAACCTCTTTCATTGCTTAAATCTCAAAAGAAAAGGTTTTTAATTAGAAGCCAACAAAAACAATTCTTACAGATATTTTTTAACGAACATAAAACGTAACCTGTGGCCAGGCCAGGGAGGGGCAGCTGCCCCCCATTGTCCCCCCTGCGTACGCTCATGAGTTGGCGAATGCCGCGAAAGTAGGTAAATCGTAAATGTAATAAGTCGACTATATTGAAGGAATGAGAAATTGCGGCAAAATCTATAAAAAAGGACTCTTTAATAGGAAAGTCACTTCCTTCTTCTTCAACACAAGGTTGGTATTTTGGTAATGCTTTTAATTAGTATTAGAGACCGTATACTGATATCTTACATTTTCTACATGATTTATTAGACTTTGAAATACCACTTAAGACTTAATAGATACTACCCGTTTGAGTTGGAAATTTTTACAGTTGAGTTGGCAAAATGTCATGTCTGCCCCCCCCCCCCCCGATTTTTTTGTCTAGGTCCGTCCCTGCAAAAGGGTTGGTAGATAAACTGATCGTTTCGAGCCAATAAATTGGAATGGTATAGGTACATAGCCAATCCCATTTCTCTTATGCAAAGGACCAAAGATGCTGCTAAGGAATAGAGGGGAGGGGTTTGGGGGCTTAAAACAAGTACACTAGTACCATATCCCCTACATTTTAAAGGTTTTTCCGGTAGTTCTTCAGGCAATCATTCACGTAGCCTTGAAGGGCACATGCCCATTCTCAATAAATAGCCCCCCTCCCCCCTGTAGTGTACACTTCATAAGAATTTTAAGACATCTTGCAGTATTTTGAAAAAATGTTTTAACATGTAGGAGTAGGTACCTAACTATCAAAATAAATGAGTATGTTTTTATATTAAAGAAAGTAATCGTAAACGATTTATAAAAAAGTGCATTTCCACATCAACAATCTTTGCCTGAAAAAATGAGTTGCTCTAGCCAAATTCGTTTTCAACTATTTAACAAACAAAATCCGTCCACAAATAACAAAGGTAGCACTGCGCATGTACAACCTATTCTTCGACTTGATTTTATAAGTATCACTTTAGCGTATAGAATTTACAAGCACAAAAATACCGAACGATCATCGAGATCTTCATGCATCCATCAATTTTACAACACACCTCCTTAAGAGGTTGTTTCTGTCCCCTCAGATCAGCATAGCTTGTCAAACAAATTCTTTAATTTGGTATTACTTTTACTTTTATACAAAATTATACAAAATTTCATTAAGTATCTTAATAAATAAAAAAAAATTGGATTGCGCAAATGCAAAATCTAGATTGCGAGTGCGCCAATTTTTTTCATTCGTCTGCATGAGGTTCCATAAAAGAAATTTATTTTCTAAACGTAGGTAGGTAATTCTGTCCCCATTTCTTCATGATTTAATTTGTTTACATTACATCTAAAGCAAAAAGAGTAGAACATAAATAAGCTTTCGTCATAATCATTTTTATTGATCGTTCCCTTCCAGGAAAACTACCCCATTCTTAAACATTTAGAAAAAAATGAGTGAGACATTTTAAATAAACTATAATAATCATGTAAATAAATAAACATTAGAGACATAAAACAGCTTCATTTCACTGAAGGTGTGCTGTTGCTCTACAAATATCAACATTTTCTTTGCAATATGTCCCATTGCATCCGGGGGTTATCATTTAACATTTTTAAAGAGAGATTGGGTGGAGAAAGTGCCAAGATATTTTGATACCCTTCTTGATCATTTTTCTTACTAGTCACTTACATTAGGTACGTGCGGTGAAAAAATCAGTTAAAGTACTCGATGCGTCGAGCTACTTAGCGCGTTTTTGTGCAACGGATCGAAGTTTTATTAGCGCTGAAATATAATCTGCATGCAAAGAATTGTGACACAAATCTAATGCTTTAAACCCGAGCATTTTACGTTGCTTCCTTCGAGAGCAGTCTGATGGAAATTCCGATAAGATATTTTGAAAAAAAGAATGCGTTTTGTAGACATAAAATTTGTTTTTTTTTAACTGTAAGATTCAATTTTTCATTTTTTAACGATAATAAAAATATTACCTAGTAATGTGGCAGTTTAATAAAAGTTTCGTTTAATATTACCACTGGAACTGCAAATAATAAGTTCTTTGTGCCTATTGGGCAGTTACCTACACACGTTTCAAGGATGGGGCGGCAAAACCATCTTGCACCTCGGTTCCCAAAAGGCCTTAATCCGCCACTGTTCGAGAGTTAAACTTCAAAACCTTTGCAGCCAACTGACCGACCGACCAACAGCCAAAGTAACTTTTTCTCAAAAAGGTATTTCGTATGCCTTATGGCGAAGGCGTTTACCTAACTCTTATCGTACGGAAGTTGCGGGGGTTTCATTACGGAATAACGATTAAGCAAGGAACTCATTGCATTGGGGGACGACCCCATTGTTATATTTCGATCGCCCCCAGGTTTCTCGCTTTACCAGGAATAGATGAATTTTATTTCATAAATTATTCATATGCTATATGTAATATGAGTAAATATCCATATGTATAATACGCCCGAAATCTGTTATAGACGGAAGAGTAGCATCCTCCATTAAAATGACCAAAATTGCCATTGCCATTCTGTGTCTACATAATCAAAAAATTAAGTTATTGGCAGTTCCATATTTTAGACTAATATCCATGAATTACTAAAGACATTGCTGACCTGCTTTACTCACTCCACCCTGCACACTTTGTTAATTGATTTTAATTATAAAAATGCCCGTTTGGAATAAAACCAGTTACTGCTGTGGCTCTTCCTATCAACTGACTGATCAATTACAAAAGATAAATTGTTGGGTATCTGTAAGTAAATTAGTGAAGTGTTAAATGGAGCGTACGTACATCAAAAGCAAATGATCATGAAGGTGCGGATTTAATATTGTTAGTAATTATCAACGGCTCCTGTTACTGAGAGAACCGTTGAGGTGAATGTTAAAGTCACAATTTAGTTATGAATTCCTTAGGTTTATTGAGCCTAATTTAAATAATCGATTTTATAAAATAATACACTTTCTGTACAATTCTTACATTACTTGTACCATAAAAAAATACTGTTGCGTAATTACACAATTTGCTATATTCAACAGGTGCATGTGAAACAAATTACACATGAATCATGCAGATGCCACAATTACACATTATCAAGCGTGATAATAACGGAGGTGCACACACAATAAGTTCATCATACAAGATCAGATCTCACTACCGTTATGTACATAAACAAACAAAGGGCACAGATGCTAAGGGCTAACATAAACCAACGTTCTTTGTACAAAACATGCATTGTGCCTTTCCGTAAATTAGCCATATTCATGACCCAAATAACGCTATTTTACTACCACCAACCATTTTGTTAGTCTTGAATATGGCCAAATCACCAAAGCAGAGGACGGATAAGAAACTTGAAGGAACCATTACCGCTGTAAAAACGTAATTAGGACGGAATTTACCAAATTTCGGTATCGGAAATCGACGCGGACAACACCCTTGCGCGATGCTCTAAACTGTCGTTGGGAATTGTAACCCTGCTAGGGGATGCTAACAAAATTTCGCGCGCATGAGCCTGACTATACAAGTGACACTGTCGCTCGCATAGTTTCGGCGATACTGACGGCGGATAATTAATTCTCTCGCGCCAGAGTTCCGCCGCGATTTCTTTTTCGATACGATCTTCCAAATTAATCGAAATAATTTTGTTAGGGGTGTGATAATTTGCGATGCGGTAACTATCGGTGCGTTTAACTGCGTTGGATTTCTGTTGGAACTTACCTTTCTCATAGGAAGGGGATAGAGACCCGCGTGCATCTTGCATGTGAACGTAGGCTCCACGCGAATTTATGGGTTTTGGAGAAATAGGCCTGATTGTAGGGGTTACTATGGTGGTTGGCGGAACGCGTACTATTTCAGGTGTTGGACTTGTCGCTTTTATCACCACTCGTCCAAGCGGTGGCGATAGTGACCGCAGGTTGTCTTGTGATTGCACCGGCCGAACACACTTCAGGTTTCTATGCGCTGGAACTGGACTTTCTGACGGCACCTGTGATTCTTTGACGTACGGGCCAGGCTCGAAAGTCGTGTGCGCCCCTTTCCGGCGTCTTAAACTATCGGAGGTATATACCACTTTTCCTTCGGCGTTTAGAGTCACTCTGGCACCTTGCCTTCGTTTCCGCTCGAGTGAATCCCCCGCGTCCGATGAAATTTCATTGAGTGAAACATACTCAGCTGGTGGAGGTATAGTTTCGGCATAAATAGGAACTTTCTCGTTATTATTTTTAATATCGGCTATCGTCACATAGTCGCCCGATTCATCCGCAAAACCGTCGATCACGTCGACGTTCTTTAAACAAATCTTGTCTCTCTTTGAGAAATTGACAATGTTACTTTTCAGCTTGCCCAGCACATTATTCAGAGGAAGAAGTGACGCCTTGAAAATGGGCTGATGGGACGGTTTTGTCACTTCCTCTTTAATTACCACAGTTCCCCCGCTTGGAGAAGCGGCCCGAACACTCGAGAGCGCCTTAGTCAAATCGCTAATTTGCGCATTTAGAATATTTTTGGTTTCGACTGTGGCGTATCCCGATTCCGGATTGACGTTAATTATCATCATACGCGTCGGCTCTTCCTCAGTGTCGGCAAATGGGAGCTTGTCCAAATCAGTTTCTAAAGGTCGAAACGTTTGGGGTTTTCCGATTTGATCTTCGTCGTCATCGCTATGTGGTGGTGTGATTACACACATCGAGGGAATACGGCTAGAATTAATCGTGGTTTTTACTCTGATACGTTCTATTCTGTCAGCGCCCTCCATGTCGGAGCACTCCGAAAATTCGAACTCGGAACAACTTCTGACACCGTTCGGACTATTGGCAGATTCGATTGGCGAGCTGGAGGTGTTGTGACCGCTGTCCGGCGAAATATCGCCGTTATTTTGCTGATGGATTAGTGCAATCACCGTCGACTTACTTCCGCTGGCCGGGCTACGTTTCACGGTCCCGGTTTTATCACTGCCGAACTCACGTTCCAAGGAACTTCCAGGGGAATTATCGTTCGTTTTTGTAAGCGAGCTTTTCCTCTCAGGAACGGCGGGCGCAAGGGCAAGAGACTTGTTGCTACCGGTCGCTATTAGTGTAGTACAAACGGTACCGGCTGAACTCGCTGTAGTTGACGTCGAACCTTTACCGAACAGTTCGTACTCATTTTCGGCCGTTAAAATCGTGTTTATGGAGCTGGTGTTTGAAAATGCGCTAGTGGAATGCAATGGGGTCACTGGCATGTCCTCCTCTTTGAGGGTCTTCAGGCCACTGTCCATATGGAAAGAGGTGTAGTAGCCCTCGGTGTCGCACGAGTAAACCGAGCTCGTCTCTCCGTCCTCGTGAAAATCGTGAATGTCGGGGGTTAGCGTACCCTCGCTTGTAATGCTGCTAGATCCGGAAGTGTTGATGTTAAACTTTCGCTTACTGTTCACCGAACTGGGAGGGTGCGCATTTAGTGAATTACTCGAGGTGGCCGCCGACGTCGTGGACTTTGGTTGAGTTGTACCGGTTATTTCTGAACCAATGGATGCCCTACCACTTTCAGAGCTGGCACTCCAATTACCACTAGAAGAGTGTGGCTCATCCTTATTCCCTCCAGACCGCCTCAACCGGCGTTGTACAGAACTTTCGCGTAATTTAACGGCTAAATTGGCCAAAGGTGTCGTAATTGGTAAATTAATGCTAGATTTTTCCGAGGACGAGCACGAATTGTTGCGTTCGTGCACAATTTTTTTCTCTCTCAAGCTTCGTTTGCGTTTAAGCGTAATTGTTTCGTAAACATTTACATCTCCATCTTCGCACTTCGGAGGCGATTTCGACGAATCCGATTTATTTAGAATTTTTAGTCGATTCTTACCCCACTGCTTTAAACTAGAGAAGTGCGACTTTTTCTCCAAAGACGAATCTTTTTTCGACGCTCGTAGAGGTTCGCTACTTTTACTACGAAACACGCAACCCGTTTCGCTTTTACTTTCCGCGTCGGGTTGTTCCAAAGTTTCCTCTCTGCGAAAGACAAATTCAAACACAAGCAAAATCAATACGATTAAGTTACCCCGCGACTATCGCGTCCTGTATTTCCTTCTGATCCGTACCCGCCAGAGTATTCCTCCGTCGACTTCTCGGCTTCCGCGTTCTCGTTCTGAGACGGATGGTGTCGCCCTCCGTTCGATTAGGGTCGCCGCGAAGAACAGACCTCCTCTGTATCGACATTCGATTAAACGCCTTACCAGATACATCGACAGCAACAATTTCGGCGGGAAATCTGGAAATGAAATAGAGTTTGGACGTTTGTCAGGAAACGATGATGTAGTTCTCACTTAAGAGCGATGACTTGGAGTTGTTCTTCGGGCGAGGGTAATTTATAATCGATTGCTTCGTCATCCGAGTGAATCGTTCCATCTGTCACGTTACCGTCTGAATATGTAACGTTTGGAACGATACGATTAGGACAATTCGGCCCGATGGTTACGTCGCCCAACGCTTCCGCCGATGTCCATCTGCGGAGGTCGTCAAGAGCGGCCGGCTATAAAGTCAAACAATTGTAGCCCTAACCGAATTAAGTTCTAAGTAATTTAGACGCTCGACGGGTGCGCTTTTTTATGACAATCAAAATAGACATAAAACTCACCATTCGAGTTTCAATGTCGATATCGACCCTGGTCCGTATTTTCTTTCTTCGTTCGCCCAATACAGGAGTGCAGACAAAGAATTTCGATGAACGATGTCCGTCGCGACGCCAACGATCCATTTGTCGCATGAGAGGTATTGGAGTTTTAGCGGCGGCCTCATAAAGTTGTTGAACTGCCGTTGGACGGGTATCGGTGTTAAATAGATTCGTCGAGGCAACATGATTCGTTTTGTAATGTTCTTTTAGGCGAGAAAATGTGCAGATATCGCTCACAGCTGAAAAAGAAGAAAAATTTCTTTTAGATTTTCACTAATTAAATTCCCAGCTTTACTAACACACACTTATGTAGACAAATGTACTCGTTCGAATTACTGACATTTACGAGGCGTTAATAATAGGCAGAAGCATTTCGCCATTATGCGATGAAACGTACTTCTGGGAGATTTATCTTTTTTCTGTCAACATAAACGTCTCTCTTGTCACTCAGGACAAATTACAATACAAAAATAAGAAAAGCATTATACAGTTTCAAGAACTTTTAAAATAATAAAATTTTGAAGTTATGTAAGCTAAGACAGTCAACTGAGTCATGTTCACTGCAGGATTCAGCAAAAAAATATTCCATAAAATAGACCAAAACGTGAAGCTAGCACTAGCATTCCAGCAATTGTTTCGCATATTTAATGTGAAATTTCGCAATAAATATGCTCGAATATGCAAATTGTACCTACCTATAGGTAGTAAATTATGGAGATACGCAACCGATTCCATGTTTTTTGGCAATAGGGTGCAATCAGCAAAATATTGAAAGCGCGAACAGTGCGCATTTTAGCATCAATTTCGCAGATGCGAGGAACCGTAAATTTGTGGTAATTTTCTCGATTGCTCGGACAAAGTAAATTCCTGATTACTTGAAACGAGTTCAATTTTTAATTAGATACTAGCTTGTTTTGAATTAGTTAATAAAATAGCCAATTACTAAACCATTAAAGCTAGGTGACCCTCGGCTCCACCATTAGGTACCTATATGCATGATTAAAAAAAATGAACCAAAGTTCAATTTACGAAAATTCCTAAGTCATCCCCTAAATGATTATTCAACAGGGAAAATTAATTTTACATCAAAAGCAATATTATACTATTAATGAATGAAAGGGGACTGTAATCCATAATTTAACTAAATTCATTTATTTCAATCAACAAACCCAAATAAATTAATCAGGTTGCGGCAAAATAAAAACAGAAATTACTTTCCATATGAAAGGCGCCCTAATTATTAAATTGTGTTTTTAATACATAAAGAACGCACATTCTTTACGGTAATAATTCTATATAACAAAAAAAGAGTAAAAAGAACACCCCGTGTGCTTGACAATTTCTCGTGAACTTAATAATCGAAGTTTGATGCAACTACGTGGGGGGCCCATCCTTGTATTCGACCGAATTGAATGAATAACCCATTATTATACGCTCAACTTTGATTATAAAGAACTGTAGAAAACATCTGTCACAGTTCGTGATCGTTAAGGTATATGCAGTATACTGTACACGTCTTATCAACTCGCGGTTTGTACCTACTGTAAGAACTTGTTATGTATCTAAATAAGACTATTCCTTTCCTTTATCCTTTTTTTCGGCCAAACTAAAAAATTGCTCATTTTTTTGAGATCTGACGTTAGAGTAAAATGACTTTAGTAGCAACAGAATCAAAATTGACGACTAATTACGGAAGTGCTTTATTTTTACTGCTCAAATGAGAAAGTATAATAAAGTTACATAAGTAGGTATATAATAAGCAAAAATAGTGAGAAAAATCAAATTTGCTTAGTTGCCATAGAAGTAATCCATCTCAACCCACGTGAAGTTAGCCCCCCAACATTAAATAATGAAACGTCAAATACTTCCTTCGTTTGCACATATTGATTGCATATTTGGGCATACTTCGATTTTTCGTTTGCGCATTTCCCTAAAAAAAGTTTCTAAAAAAATAAAAATTTGGGGGATACCTTTACGATTTTAGCCCTCCAACATTAAAATAATGGAGCGCTTTTTTTTTCGTTTTTGACTTCGGTTGCCTAAGGGCACAAATTTTTCCTTTAGGTACATAATTTTAGACCCTAACCTTAAAATAGAACTGTATATTATACTTTATTCGATTTCACCTCCCTAAAAAAGAAATTAAGAACTTAAATACGGGACGGTACATTCCCATTTTTATCGCATGTCACTAAATGAATTTGCACTGAAAGATTTTAGTTTGTCTATTCCGGAATCGGGGTGTTTGATTTCTGTTAGTCCATTTCCGATATCACGTTTATTTCGTTACTACTGGATGTCTATGAGGCGATCTTAAGTTGTGCTAGGCAAACGAAGTCAAAAACGAATGAAATATACAGCGCTCCATTATTTTAATGTTGGGTGGCTAAAATCGTAAAGGTATCCCCCAAATTTTTATTTTTTCAGAATCCTTTTTTAGGGAAATGCGCAAACAAAAATCGAGGTGTGCTTGTATATCTGCAAACAAATGAAGTATATTCAATTAATTTAATGTTAAGTGGCCAAAATCGTAAAGTTGGCATCCCCAACATTGTTTTTTCAATATCTCTTTTCAGAAAACTGTGCAAACGAAAAATCGTAGTGTGCCTAAATGTGCAATCAATGTGCAAACCAAGGAAGTCTTGACGTTTCATTATTTTAAAATTGGGGGGCTAACTTCACGCGGGTTCCATCTCATAGTTTCACAAACGAAACTACGGATAGATACTGATTTTAAGACATCTTTGCCTCAAGTGCTTGCCATTCGGTAAATTTTAATAGGGATGTAGAAGATAGCTAGATCAAAACCAGCAAAAATGTTTAAAATTCACCGCACAAAAGTCCAACTCTTGGGCTAAATGGCAAAGAAAAATTCCTTCCTTCCTGCATTATGCAAGGCGTCCATTTTTCGAGTGCCACTATGGGGATCTCGCTTACCTTAAGAGATAGAAAGTTGGTTAAATGGGGGCAAGTTGCGAATTACCCTGCTGAATAAACATCTGAAAAGAAATTTAAAATATCATCAATAGTTCTGAAAATATCGCAAAAAAACAAAACTTTCTGATTTTCGTTTTTAATTTTTTCATGATAAACTAATCGTACCTACTAGACATGTTTAATTAACACATTATTCGAACACTTTTCAATGGAGATTTCGAATAGGACATCTCGGTTTAAATAACTTTTAAGATGACAGAGAAACACGTGGTAACTTTAGTTTTTCTTATGGGCGCCATTTTTAATTGTGAGATTTTAAGATTACGTCTTTTTTTCTCTGTACGACGATCCACACCACATGGTGGTTCAGTATCACATTTTTCCTAAAATATAATTTTTAATTTTTTGGGAAGAGTGCTTTGGAAAAACAAAACTTTCTTTTATTGTGAACAAAAGTTTGACAGTTTGATGCATATGTCCGGTTGCAGCGTTGGCATCAGGGAACTAGATGTGTTGAGAAAATTCGATTTTCATATGAACAGAATTGAACCTTCGTTTTGCAATAAAATTATAATTCAAATTAGAACAAAATACATAAGAATAAATAATATTTTACCAATAAAACTAACACAAACGTAAATGACACTGCTTGAAATAAGTCAACATTTTGTTCACAACAAAGGAATGTTTTGTTTTTGCATAGCACTCTTCGCAGAAAATGAAAATTGTATTTTTAGAAAAAATGTGATACTCATGTGTGATATATCGTCGTAAAGAGAAAAAAAGACCTAATCTCAAAATGTCAAAATCCAAAATGGCGGCCATAAAAAAAAACTAAAGTTGCCACGTGTTTCTCCGTCATCTTGAAGGTTATTAAAAACAGGATGCCATATTCGAAATCTCCATTAAAAAGTATCTGAATAATGTGTTAATTTGAAATGTCTAGTACAATTAGTTTACCATGAAAAAGTTAAAAATGAAAATCAGAAAATTTTTTGCCATATTTTCAAAACTATTGAAGATATTATAAATTTATTTTTAGATTATTATTCAGCACGAAAATTCGCAACTTTGCCCTAATTTAACCGAGGTTCTATCTCTTAAGATAAGCGAGATCTCCATAGTGTCACTCGAAAAATGGACACCGTGTATAGGGAAGAAAATATATCAAAAGTGTATAAGATAAAATCATAGTAACATAGTCAGTTTTGAGCAAGAAGGCATTTTTAAACTGTTTAAAATGTAGGTATCCTATTAATTTTCGAATAAAAGGTTAGCGACGGGAGAATCAAGAAATTTATGATTAAACTAATTCCCGAATCCAACCAAAGATAGGTTTCTTGCGACAGGTCAATTACATGTGCAGAAATAGGGAAACTAGTTCTGAAAAATCGTCGTGGAACCGTTACAAAAGTTTTACAAAAAAGTCCACCATGTGTGCGTACATCAACGTATTTCTTGTCTCGTATATGTAAAGGTGCGGCATTGTTACATAAAAGAAAACTGGTCTCTTACCGTCTTTGGAAAACATTAATATTCCAACTTCTTCTTAGTCTTTAACCTGCAATAAAATTTATTTCGTCATTCAATTTTTTGCCCTATTTAAAATTCACGTGTGCCGGAAGAGGATGTGCATTGGTGCTCGTGTTACCCGTACCTATATACCTAAATATGAACGCAACAATAAAAAGTACTGCGGAAGTAGTAAAAAAACCGAAGCTATTAATAAATGTTAACAAAAACAGATAAAGCACTTCGCCCACGAAAGCACAATAAACATCAGGCGTGAAACAATAACAGAAATCTGTGAATAAATGAATAATTCCGTTGGCGTTTTTATGGCGGTTTTACGTTTTCGAGGCGATTACTTTTTAACGAAAATCAACAACCTTCTACTCTCCAGTCTCCAGCCTAGACGAAATCGTAGAGGAAAACTATGCTAACTAAAAAGCAAGGGTGTTACAACTTTGAACAAAAGCATGTAGCATGTAATGCAGAATTAACAATGAATCAATCATTAACTATCCGGTAGTCTGTATAAGGGTGACTTGTTCATCCAACCGAATTTGGATGGATTTTATTAATGAAAGTGGTTTTCATAGGTAGAAGGACCAAAATAGTTATTTTCCCCAACAAGTGCGTGAAGTTGGTGATTCCGAAACGAAAGCAGGATGTTACGATTTCGTGACACTAATTATATCATATTTGCTTGAGTGTTTAAGGGTTGATATGGGTAAGGATTGTGTACCTAAGAAAAATGACTGGAAAACTGTATTTTAGAGACTGGTGTATACCTACTGTATAATTTATATCGTTCAAGTGGGTTTGGGCAAATTTTAATAGAAATTCATTAAACAAAACGTGTAAAGTTCGCTTTATCCAACTGCAGAGGGCCGGCGAAGACTTTACCACTAAAAATCAAAAGTACATCAAAAGCACTGCATCGGCTCATCGGCATTTCAAGCATTACATCCGATCGCTCTTCATTTGTAATTAGCGATTCACTCCGCTTGCCATTTAAAAAAAAATAATCGACTGGCAATCAAAGTTAATTATACAAGATGACGTGCAATTTTTGCATAAGCACTGCAAAATTTCAGGAGTGCTTCGTTTTCAATTAAAGTTGTATACATCAAGCGGTGAAGTGTTAAGAATTAAAATGCGGCGATTTGAAAATTATGCAGCTTAATGATCATCGGACATTGTCCCGTTCTCTCAACGAGGTATAGTTCCCATATTAGGTCTTAATGGTCAACATTTCCTTGCACAACTCTTCCAAGATGTGATAAGTAGTGGTAGGCAGGTCGAAGACCTGCACTGTAAAGAGAATTTTTAACATTTTTTTCTTTGCAAGATGAAGATAAGTTCAAATTTCAACGAATGCCATCAGTGTTGCATTAACTTCCCGAACACATTTCCTTTACATGGCACTAAAGAAGACCGCATTCACAATATAAAAATGTATTAGTCAAAAATTTCGCTCCTTTATATTATTACACGAGGCAAACAATTGTTTCAAAATCGGTAAGAACATATAAAAAACCACCTTGATTGGATTGGTTGTACTATACCTACATACACTATAAAAATAATTAAACAAGACACATTTTGGACGTGGACCCTTGGTTTATTTCCTTGATGTATGCAAAGTACTATCCAATTCGAGAACATTCTGAAGCCTCCTTGAGGATTCGAGAAAATTCTAGAAAGAATGTTGTTATGTTATAAATTGTAAGTGATAAATAATAATTACTGTTATATATTATGAATCCATTTTAAGACTGTTATAAATTTATTGTTAGTTAATTTGTAAATAAATCAAACCACGTAATTAAATTTACGTTACAGTACATATATCAATACTGTTACGTGAAAAAATAACTATAATTTGCTGTGAGTTTTGACTGCATGAGAGAACCGAAGTTGAGAATCCAAAGGTGCATGGCCGCTGGGCAAATTGTATTTTGTCGGTGCCATCTAGTGGGATTTTTTTAATTATTGATCAATTTATGCATACATTTTTTTGGTAGATAGTCACTAGTTCATGTTGTGTCAATTTATATTATGGTGAAGTAATCTGTACAATATATGTATAGTTTTAAAGTATTTAATTACAGTTAAATTAATTGCCTCTGGATCTAAATGAGCTCTTATCTGTGCCCTTTAGATTTCAAGGGTTGAAATCATTGATACCAGGATCGCTCCTGACATAAAACATCATGTTTTTCGAATGATATTCCATAAATGCTCAAGAGAAATGGTTTTTGATCAAATTATAACTTTTGCGAATAAGAAACCCGCACAGTGAAATTGTGATAAAAAAGACAACGAACAATATTTTTTGATTTGCACGATAATTACTAACCTAAATGTAATGCTATTTGGTATGGTTGGAAAGCATTTTTTCAGAGCTTTCCAACGACATATCGCACATGGGGGGTCACTATTTAAGATTTAAAAGTTGGGGTGGCTGGGGCGCAGGGGGTTGGAGGGGGTGCGTCGCCAACTATGTCATTGTGATTCCCCTCCGAATTACCGAAACGGATTTTGATTTTTTTAAATATCTCGTTTATTTACTAAGATATGGGGGGTGGTAAGTTTTCAAATTGTCACCCTGTATAATTTTTAATATTAATTGACTCGCACAGAGTAATCAACTAAAAAAATGATTAAGAGTACATTGAAAAGTACACCATGCCTCTGGGCAAAAGTTGAGAGATTAATGGAAAATTGTATTTTCCAGTTTTCTGTCAGCATTTTCCATAGACTTTTAACAAACTAAATGGTCCAACTCGATCTCTAATAAAATAGTCTGAGTGCTCGAAAATTTATTTATACGTGCTACGTGTTTAGAATTGTTTCTGTATACTGAACGAAGATGAATGCATTGCCACAACGCATTAGGAATATACAAGTGAAATAAAAAAAACAAAGCTGTCATAGGTAAATTATTAAAACAATGACTGTTTGGCACACAAAAGAAAAAGGGCGACACGTGTTCGATCATCCGGGAGCTAAACGTGGGCTTTTGCTCCTGTTTGTTTTCCTGTTTCGAGCGAATCTGCTTCGGGATGATCGGGGGTCACATCACGCTATTTCAATAAAACGAAATTGCAGATTTTATTTGTTCCATTCAACCGCAGCAAATTAGATTCCTTTTTGGGAATGGAATGGCGTTAATTGAATTTATTTACATAAGTAATCGGGATTGATATCGATTCGCTAAATATCAATTACCCGTGAAGTCAATAAGTTTCTTTTCATTCGCCCATAACGAAAGTATGAGCGCTCAGGTCATAAATCGTGGCATGTCTTCCGTTTCGTATATACGCGTATTCGTGACGCTTTACGAGCTATTTACTGTGGAGAAATTTCATGCAGTGTATGCCGTAGTAAATGGCCGTAAGATTGACACAAGTGCAGAGCTGCTAAATATGAAAATGTTCATTGTGGACATTTTACTAGGTACTCTCTGGTTCGATATCTGACAATTCAGGACATTGTCTTTTCCGCTTACTTATGAAGTCGATAGGTATACACAGCACAAAGTCTGTCAAAAGTCCCGAAGGTGGTATATTATAATCACTTCAGGTTTGGATAGAACACGAAGAAGTCATATCCAGGGTCCGGTGCTATTACTTATTATACAGAGTGAGTTTTTTAAAGGCGATATTTCGAAAACAGTTTTAAATATTATTATAAAATGTTGGGTACTTGGGGGTGAGAGGAAGGATTAAGGTTTGATTGTGATGATTCTACCATATTAAAAGAACGATTGTATAGGATACGTAGACTTGCCCTGAAAAATTAGCCTCGATAAATTCGCTCCCGAATATTCGCCCCTAAATGTTCGCCTCGCCAAAATGGCCCAAGGAAGATTATTCGCGGAAAATTCGCCACCGAAGGTTTGGTCCATGGAGAATTTGCCCCCGCCGGAATACTCTCTCGTCAGGAGATAACTCAAAAGAAAAATTCACGTTCACGAAAGCTCGACTGTTAACGGATTGAAACTCTCTCAAATTGCAGTTGCGTTCATTAAAAGTGTTTTAATAATATCATAATGAGACAACAAAAAGCAATCGGTAAAATTCTATATCATGCCGCTTAAGCTATTATGGTAGTTATTTGACATTTATCCTCACCTCCAACATCATTTTGGCTCTAAAATATTTGCTCTCAATATATCTGCTCTTGGAAAATTCTCCTCGGAGGTGCCAGGTAAACTCACACCAGTAAATTTACTCACAAAAATTCGTCCTGGCTGTGTTTGCTCTTAAAAACACTCGTCCCGAGACATACAGACACCTCCGTTATAATGGCTCAAAATGATCAATCAATCGCAACAATTTGCAATTATTGCAGTTCATAATTAAGTCTATAGAAAGCATACCTACCTATAGAAAACAGAACAATTTTTTTTTCTGAAAGTACTTTAGAACCAACTACTTTTGTCTCTAAAAATGGTCAAGAAAATGCGATTTTCCTCTCTAGTGAGAAAAGTAAAAAACAATTGCTATACGTTAATCTTAATAATGACATTAAAATTGAAACTCGTATCTAGATTGCTAAGTGTCAAATTTCATAATTGCATACGATAATTTTTTTATTGTAGTTTCAGAAAAAAATTATATGTAAAACTTGAGAAGCGCGTGTTTTTCAACTCTCGTTCAATTGAGTTGAAAAACTCCACTTTCTTCTCTAGTTGTAAAAATAACTATTTTCTAATTTTGACGTTTAAAGTGGCACTTTTTAAAACTAGTTGGCAATTTCCGCAGAAATCCACTCGTTACGAAAAATAGTGCTTTTCCCAACTGGTTGCACAAATAACTAGGTAGGTATTTCAGCAAGTTCAATATTTGATCAGGACATATGCGGTAAACTCGCCATCGAAAGTCGCCTTAGAATGTTCGCCAGCAAATATTCACCTTCAGTAATAAAATCTGGTAGTGAAAATTCACTCTCAATAACTTGACTCACGAATGTGATTTGATAGTGATAATGACACCAATCTATAAAATGAATTTTGTTCAATTGCAATTTTCTTTGTAACAACAATAAAAACCGCCGATCACATTTTTGAATACTTAAAAAACGCAGTTCTTTCGAGATTTGGTGTGGCATCGATGTGGTTATAACGTTACCTTTCACATATGTAAGATGATATGAAGATCCTGGAGGGTAACGTTCCTTGGGAGCGAAGTTACTGACGGTAAATTTTCCAAAACGAATCTTCTGAGAGCAAATACTCCGAGGGTGATCACTCTTCGGAACGAAAATTTCGGACGCCAGTCTTCTTGGATCAAAAACTGGATATTTCGGGAGCGAATATTCGAAAGGATGAAACTTCCAGGAGCGAATTTACCTCATACAGATTGGACTTAATTTCTTTTTGTTTGAACTGTCACCATCATTCTCTTATATCTTCCGGATTAAGACGGTTTTTAGTTGGTTTTTTAACCCTGTAGATTGGCACACACCTTTTAAGATATGATAAATTTTTAGGTAACTTTTTTCAAACGTCCAGGGCCTGCTCGTGTTTTATTTTTCATGGAAAATCCTGTGTAGTTCGAAATGTTCAACGGCTGTAAGTAGCTCGTAGCAAATATTTTCCCTGATACGCGTCTGTTTCGGTACCCACAAAGAGCCTCTCTGATCTGCAAAATTTGGACACCGACTTAGCCCTCTGTAAAATCTAATAATAAGTAATGGAAGTATCATTCTACTTGGTTTACGTTAGATATGGAAGCATCAATTTAGTTGTGATTGTGTTAAGAGAGCAATATTAAGATTCTTGAAGGTAAGGGTTTATTCCAAAAAATCTAAGCCGAATACGAAAGAGGCCTACGTGTGACTTATAATCGGAGGAAGGGATACAATTAACATTTCGGTCTGCTTCTGATGATAATGGTCCTTGTAGGGAAATGAGACTTCATTCAGTTGTAACCCCCACTAATAAAATTAGCAAATCTATTGGTACTGTTATTTTCTACTAATTTTGTACCTATAATATAATATAATAGCACGGATAACAAATTTTGTACCACTACCTTTTAATCTACATTGGGGTTGCAACTTAACGCCGCAACCACAAGCATTCAGATTTTTTAAAATTTTTGTACCATAATTTTGTACTCATTTTGTACTAATTTGTGGTGCAAGTAACTAATTTTGTACCAATGGTTTTTGACTGCTGGGATCAAATCCATTTTGGGGTCACAACTTACGTCACAACCTCTATCATATAGATTCGCCAAAATGTTGTGCCAGAATTCTACATTAATTTTTTTTAATTTTAAACGTTACTTTTACGTATACTCGTAGCTCAAATCTGACTTAACTTTTGAATTCAGAGCACTCCCTTTACTTGCACTTGTTTTTCAAGAAAAAAATTTCAACTCGATATCTCTATAAATAAAAAAGTTGACTTTTTTCGGTTTTTCTGTGTCTAGGTCTAGGTCTAAAAAAAGGGAAAGTTCTCGGTAGACATAATTGTCGATATTGGGCCGCTGAAAATCCCCACTGGATGATCCAAAATCATACCCAAACACCACAAAAATTAAAAATATGTGTGGGAATTTGTGCAGATCACATAATTGAACCTTTCTTAATTCGTGGTACTCTATAACTGATGACCGTTATGGGCAATTATTGCAACAGCAAATTATTCCCGCTTATCAAGCAAATCTTGATGATCTTTGGTTTCAACAAGATGGGGCACCGTCCCACTATCATGTAACTGTATACGCCAATATTTAGATGCGGTATTTGTGGCCCGTTGGATAGGCAGAAGAGGGTCTGTGGAGTGGCCTCCCCGATCTCCGATTTCTTCTTCAACGACCTCAGAATCTGGACGAATTCAGTGGAGGATTATGGCCTTTAGGGAACCGAGGCGCAAGATGGTTTTGCCGCCCCATCCTTGAAACGTGTGTAGGTAACTGCCCAATAGGCACAAAGAACTTAATTATTTGCAGTTCCAGTGGTACCTACTTAAATATTAAATGAAACTTTTATTAAACTGCCACATTACTAGGTAATATTTTTATTATCGTTAAAAAATGAAAAATTGCATCGTACAGTTCAAAAAACAAAATTTATGTGAACTATGGACATACAGGGTGTCTTAAATTAAGTAAGATAACATGGCTATCTTTGTTATTATTATACTTACAAATTTTTGATGCTAATGGATATTCCGATGCGATAATTTGAAAAAAGAAATCGTTTCGTAGAAAATTGGAAAAAGTGAAAATCGCCATTTTTTAAAAGTTTAAATATTTTAATAACAAATAGAGCTATCGAAAAAAGTTTCAAATAAAAGTTGGAAGATTCGATGGTGTAGAAAAAAAAATTCACAACGACTGTTTTCGAGATATTAACATCAACTTCTTTATTTTAAATGAACGCCATATTAGATTTTTACGTCACTCGATAGAGAAAAAAATTACAAAACCAGTGATACTAAACACTTAGTTATTAAGCGGCAGAGCAAAGCGATACAAGCTTTATAGGGAAGTCAATGGTGTCCGTCGGCCCGTCTGTCCGTGAACACGATAATTGTCAAATACTTGGCCTGCTTTGGTTCAAACTTTGCACAGTTGACCTACATGCCACAATTAATAAGCCTATTGAAAATGGGTCAAATCGAATGACCCCGTGGGGTCACACCGAGGTGCTCTGTCGCTTTTTTAAACGCTCTTTATTGGTTTATTAGTATTTCATTTGGGAATCAGTCTTACAATGTATTTCTTATGGCAATAATTCCATGGCCATGTCGATGGTGACAATAAACGAACGAATTTGGTTTCAATCACAACCAGCCATGGAATTATTACCATAAGAAATACATTGTAAACTACGAAGCAAAAATGCAAAGTTGATTCCCAAATGAAATATTAAGTGATTAGTATCACTGGTTTTGTAATTTTTTTCTCTATTGAGTGACGTAAAAATCCAATATAGCGCCCATTTAAAATAAGGAAGTTGAAGTCAATATCTCAAAAACTGCCATTTTGAAAAAAAATTTTCTGCGTCCATTGAATTTATCCCATCGAATTTTTGCAATTTTTATTTAAAATTTTTCGATAGCTCTTTTTGTTCTTAAATATTTGAAGTTTTTAAAAATAGCGATTTTCACTTTTTTCCAATTGTCTACAAAACGCATTATTTTTTTCAAAATATCTTATCGGAATTTCCATCAGCATCAAAAACTGCACAATTTGGCTAATTAACCGAATCTGTATATAAGTATAATAATAACGAAGATAGCCATGTTATCCTACTCAATTTAAGACACCCTGTATAACTAAATATGAACTTTTCGTGTCTTTTTATTTGTGAAAGTCCAATTCATTCATCATATCTATTTCGATGAACAAAATTGATTACTTATAGAATTCGTCTATGACACCTTTTCGACTCACAACCCATTAGGTTTTTTTCTTAATCATGATCCAAAAAAATTAAGTGATTATTTAAAATTTATGATTTTTCCGCCCCCATTTAGATAACACTGAGGTGCGCGCCTCATACGCCTTATGAATAATCCGCCACTGGCCGAATTAGAGCTACGAAAATACAAGCTGAAGCTAAGCTGCAGCAATTTCTCCTAGATTGTTCTTTTCAAGCTTTTTGTGATAGGTTGGGCCACTGCCTACTGTCTTGCAGTTAAAGGGCAAACATTTTGAACACTTATTACCATGAAAACCGTTTTATTGCCAATTTTGAATTGTCTAAAAAAATTATTCGTTACTCATTTGTTTTCCGAAATAAAAAAATGGAACCCTAAACTACTGACTGAGTAATTGGTTCTCAATTTGGATAACGCTCATTAAAAATTTCACATACTAATTGTGATCGTTTGCGATCTCCATAGCCAACCAGAATTAAACAATGTATGCGTTCAGTTTCTGTTTAATGAACCATTTTTATCTCGATTTTTATTTTGCGATGCACAGACTTATTTAAATAAACAAGATTCGGTCACATTAATGACCTACATTCAATTGTTAAGACAAATAAAAGAGGTCTCGGTTAACTAAATTGATTTTTGACATTTTTTTCAAAAATTTTTTAATTTAAGGGTACTAACTAGATTTTATGCCAACGTAAAGAGAAAAAAAATCAAATGAGTTTAATGAAAGGGTACATTTCAATTTTAAAAAATACCCTGTATACATTTGGTACTAGCGATTAAAAAGTAGTTTTTTACGACACAAATTAGTGGTATAACATTTGGTATCCGCGCGTATAAATAAGTAGGTATCAATGGATTTGATTATTAGTGGGGGTTACAACGTAATGAACTCGGAAAACGCTTAACTTGTGAAATTTGTACTCATTCGTTGTTAGTAATTAACACGTAAACTGGAGTAGCCAATTTAAAGTAACACGAACCATTTCTCACCCTCATAGACTTCACGCCTAAAAATTACAATTTACATTATGGTCGGCTAACGGAAACACAATTAACATCCTACTAAATTCATTCACAATTTAACCAGAGACATATGGCGTGAATAAACGAATGAAAATCCCCGCGCCATAATTCTATTATACCTTCATTTCATCTCTATTGTAAACTTAAACTCCATTAAGGGCCTTTCTCTGATGTACGTTGCGGATCACACTTCATCGCACGCAAACTATTTTTTTAACGTTACGGTAACATGTGCAGTGAATACGCATTGTTTCTGGATTAAATGCAAGTTTCCGGAACCGTAATCATAATATCTGTTCGCATCGGGCTTTGTGTAATGAAGTGGATACTTTATAGTTTACCCTTATCGCCCACCCCTAAAATTTAATCACCGACGTATTAACAACTGATCAAAAAATCTGTTGCGATACTTTTCGATTGGGATCATTTACAATAGGGTACACTTGGCATGTAGAGGCAGCTGCGCTCTTTGTGTTTTTTGTGAATGCGTTCTTTTCAATGACTATTTGATGATCACCTCGGTATTTACATATTGCATTGATATTATTGAACACTCCTTGCATTACCTAAAAAATTTTTGAAAACGTAGCATTGAGCTCCATTTGAAATCTTATGTAAATGAATTTTTAGGAATAACGTCGAGGGTAGAAAGACACATCCATATGCTACTTTTTAAATCATTTAAATGAAATAAAAATTAGACCAAATTGTTAACTCCTGCAAAGAGATAGAAAATAATAGTCTTTTACGAGTGTGTAAGTTAAAATAATCTGTTGAATATGAGTTGTAATTTAGTAATGCATCAAATATCTTAGCCTGGATTTTAAATTTTACTCGCGCAATTATATTACAATGTAAATCTTCTACTTCTTCTAATGCAAGCACTTATAGTAGTTGCGAGATATGGCAAGGATATCAAAAAGTTTTACGCGCTGAAGCTGCTTGTAATTTAAATGAAGTGTGTAAGGCCTAGATTTAGGTATTTCTGTGCAAACCGACACATACGCATGTAATACTGCATATTTAAATAAGCAAATAGTCCATTACCCCTCATTATAATCAATTCAATTAAGTATATCATCTGGAAGCCTCCGTAAGTCATTGGAGACATTAAAACTATATAAAATTACCCTATTTACATAACCACACAATGTAGAGGAATAATAAAGTAACACGCAAGCATCGATTTGTTATAATTAGCATTGAATTAGTAACTTCAAAAAAGGGAATAATAAGTTGCGCTGAACTTCATTAATTATGTAGGCAGAGAGCGAGAAATACCTACTATTAACCCATAAAAAGTGTAATGTATACGCTGTTTTTGGACAAGTGCGTGAAATGAAGGTGGATGGTGTATAAATTAGTTGGTTAAAAATTCGACTTTTCGACTTAAAAAGGATACTCATCAAAGCGACATTCTCTTTAGGCTGTTAAAATATCCGATACATAATTCAAGAAAAAGTGAAGAGATGTAACTTACTGTTATTGGAAGGTGTGGCAGCTTTCCAAAGATCAACTAAATCTGGTACCTTATTTGCGTCCACTTGCATGATTTCGCCAAAAATTGCGTGTAGTATAGACACAAGAATTTTTGCAATCTGACACGGTTATTTCTTGATAAGTTAGTAAAATCTTGTTCGTCCGTCAGATGAAAACATCCTTCTTCTAACCCTAAAAGGCGTTATATAAATTCCTACTCAGTTTCCGATTTCCACTATTGAATTATGGTTAAAAAAAAATCGAACACGTTTCAACTATCAACATTACCGAACTCAAGCTTAGCTTCCAAAGGCCTATACAACCCTTTAAAGGCGCTTAGAGTGCAGACTTTTAGTATTTAAGAACCGTTAAGATTGTATGTATAAGAACTGAGCCTGTAAAGAATCTTACAATAACCTTCAATGACTGAGAGCCTTCTAGATTGCTTTAGAACCTTTGAGTAGTTATTAACCTTTAAGAGCTTATTACCTTTAGAGGTCTTTCAAGAGCCTTTAAAGGTTTTTAGCGAGGTTTTTAGTAACTGTAAGACTTTGGGTTTCTCCAACACTAATAGTGTTCAAGTGTCTTCAAGAGTTTCCAAGATTCGTCAATTTTTTTTAAAGTCTAAAATCCTCAAAAACATTTTGGAAATTTTATGAGCCTTTAATTTGGATCTCTCTGTTCTTTTTAGGGCCTTTGGAGCCTTTAAAAGCTTTTAGTCTTCAGAGGCACTTGAATATGTAAAATAACACGTGTGATTCTCAAGATATGGAAAATGAATTGCAGAAGAATTTCGGGAATTTATTAGATCTAAACCTAAAGAATGTAAAAATACGTTATTATCCTTTTAGTCCAGGGAATGGAGGGTTTTAACTTGCAAAATGAGAAGTAGTTCCAATTTCTTTTGCATGTCATAGACAGTCATCTGGTGGTTAAGAATCTAAGTTTTCGACCTCCCACCCCTTGTGCATCCCCCGTACCACCCCCAAAACCCCTGAAATTTGGTTGGTTTCTTAGTTTTTCAATCATATTTTTTTAATGGTTCACTTTAGAAAAAAATATTGTTATTAGAAATTGTAGACCATAAAATTCTACATAATTTTGATGTACGCTACTTTTTTGTGAAATGATTATAAAAAAAGATATAGAGCTTCAGAGTTGCTTATATTTTTAAGAATTGTAAAATTTGTATTTAGATGTTTTAATCAAATTTCATACTTTATCTCTATAATTAAGAGTTTTATGAGACAATATCTTGAATTTATCGTGGTATAAATCCCTCTACCCTGCACCCTTACCAAAGGGGATGCATAATAATGAAACTTGCAACCCTTGCTAGTGAGGATATTTGAATTACTGTGAGATTATAGCGCTTTCTAATATACTTTTGAAATTAAAAAATTGTCTCACTTCAGTTCAGTTCCCCCCCCCCCTCGCGGAAGGAATAGATATTTAAACGCTCTTGTGGCGATTGTGAAGTTAGTCAGAGAGTACAACGCTTATTACATATATTTTCTATTCCTCTTTAAATATCTATTCCTACCGCGGTTGGGGGGGGGGGGGGCGGGTTAATTTCAAAAGTATATTGGAAAGCGCTACAATCTCACAGTGATTCAAATATCCTCACTAGCAAGGGCGGTTGCAAGTTTCATTATTATGCATTCCCTTTGGTAAGGGTGCATGGTAGAGGGATTTATAACACGATAAATTCAAGATATTTTCTCATAAAACTCTTAATTATAGAGATAAAGTATGAAATTTGATTAAAACATCTAAATACAAATTTTACAATTCTTAAAAATATAAGCAACTCTGAAGCTCTATATCGTTTTTAATAAACATTTCACAAAAAAGCAGTATATATCAAAGTTGTGTAGAATTTTATAGTCTACAATTTTTTTTTGTAAAATGAACCTATAAAAAGATATGATTGAAAAACTAAAATTCCAAACAAATTTCTTTGGTTTTAAGGGTGGTACGGAGGAAGCACAAGGGGTGGGAGGTCGAAAACTTGGATTCTTAACCACCAGATACTCTTTCATGACATGCAAAAGAAATTGGAACTACTTCTCGTTTTGCAGGAAATGGTCCATTTTCAGTTTCTATTTCCTGGACTATTTATTGTGCCTCAATGGCGGCACCCCGATGTCTGATGTGCCCCATATTGAAAATATTTTAGTTCAAGTGAAAAATTTGGAAAATTCCCGCATGGGTTGATGGTTGATCACAAAATAGTTCCCCAGGTATGGTTATAACCGGCGGTTCTCGTGAATGTCCATGTATACGTAATGCACTCCCACAGAGGCTTTCTACTTAAGGAAGAAAATACGGTTATCAATCAAGCGGGGTCATGAAAGTCGATTGACGCGATAGCTTTAGTAGTACATAAATAACAGAGGAGAAAAATTAACCGTGCTTGAAGCTGAAGAAGAAATTAAGGGTGGGCGAGAGAAAACGTTGGGTGTCCTCTAAAGTTCAAGGTCTAAAAGCAGTGGGCGTATTAACCTACGTTATTCAATTAGTTTTGTACATTAACGTACGTTTACAACTTAAACACATTAAGTGCCGTGTCCGGAAATTCACTTTCAAACTTCAATTTACTTTTCAACGTTAAAAAGACGAGCGCCAGAGTAGTCGGAATCTGAAAAATATTAAAAATATATTTAAGGGACGCAGATGCACTAACTTTCGCATGAAACTGTAATAAATGGAGAAGGAAAAACTTCCCCATGAACCGCTGCGGCAGGGTTGTTGAACACAAAGGCATGAAGTCGCGATTCAATGAGATCGATGACTTTACAAGTGCTTATACATGGTTAGATTCAGTTTTTTACCAAGAATCAGACCGGAAAGGGAAGTTTCGTTACGAACAGGTTTTTTTTCACACACGACTTCAAACAATTAATTATTTTTTGGACAAAGCCGCGTTTACAAACGGGATTTTTGCGCGTTTTCAAGATTAAGTGGGCCACTTATAATTTTAATAGAACAGAATTTCTTGGGTTCCGGTTTGAACTGGCGTAGACAATCGATCCCGAGGCCGTTCATTTATGGAATACAAGGCTGTTGTAATTTAAACATTTGAGTATGTATTGCAAATTTAATTTTGTTAACTACAATGCATGCTGCATGGATTGCTAACAAACACTAAATTTAAATACAATAAAAATTTTGAAATATTCAGTCGCTTAAGAGCTATGGGGGTAAAATGCGAAGTAGCGTTTTGACGGGAAAGCCGTGTTTCTGAGGAGCTTAAGGGGTTGGGTTGGGGTGGCGACTACTCCGATAAACTGGTGACGAAATAGTTATTTCCACAACTAAAAACTGGAGTTTTGGAGAGAGTTGAAAAAACACTTTTTCTGAAACCACTTCCGAAACAACTACTTTCGTCTCTAAAAAGGGCCAAGAAAATGTGATTTTCCTCTCTAGTGAGGAAAGTATAAAACAATTGCTGCGTTAATCTTAATAATGACAGTTAAAATTGAAACATGCTCGTATCTAGATTACTTTGTGTCAAACTTCATTATTGCGTACGATAATTTTTCAATTTTGATTGTAGTTTCAGAAAAAAAATCTGTGTAAAACTTAAGAAGAAAGTGTTTTCCAACTCTCGCTCATGTGTCAAATTTTGAACTCGAGTTGAAAAACTGCACTTTCTTGTTCTTCTCTAGTTGTACAAGTAACTATTTATCTCAAGCTTTACTTCTCTGAAACTGCAATCAAAATTGAAAAATTATCGTATGCAATAATGAAGTTTGACACAAAGCAATCTAGATACGGGTATATGTTTCAATTTTAAATGTCATTATTAAGATTAACCCAGCAATTGTTTTTTACTTTCCAGAAGTTGAGTATACTTATAAAGTTACTTATGATGACTGCTTCATAATTAAAAATCGCCCTCGTATTAATTGATGAATATGAAAATGCGATGGTTAATTATTCCTGAATTTGAGGCTGACGACCAGTGCCTTTAATGCTCGTAAATTAGATCGATCCTGTACTGAACGAATGTCGGATACAATTTTTAAATCTCCAACTAAATACATTATTTCTTATTTCTCAAAAGTCGTGGTTTTTAGCATCGAATAAATGTAACGAAGTGGATGTAATTACATTTCCTAAAGACCGCATTAAAATTGTAAACACAATCTCGCGTTGGGTAAATAAATCTGAAATGCAATATTATTGGCCATTCAAGTGCAGATGCTCCTACAGAAATTTTCAGTTTCGAATGGGGGACGAAGGAATTGAAAGGAAGACGGCTGTTGTAAACGACATTTCGAACGCGTGCAACGCGATTTCTTATTCTCTTTTTTTCCTCAGTACTAATTACGGATTTATGGAAGTGTGGCAAAATAATGTGGAGGTATATCGCAAGAGGAAGAAACCCTTTTATCGAAGCGTTCAAGCGTTTACGATAAAGCCTCGTTGCCACTAACGTTATTGCTATGCTACCTTTTGTTTTTTCCCCCAGAAACATTCCACTACAAACGTAATAAAAGCACTTAACCTACATTTACGATTTTAAACAAAGTGCACAGCCCCGTAATCTGTAAGATGTCGGATGCTGTACGTCTGTTTAATCTCAAGGAAGGGTTGATTAGTACGAGACGAAAAGCAGATCCCTTTTTTCAGTAATCATCTGGATATGACCTGCTTTACAAGGATGCAACGTGCAAGTTACTGTCTTGCGTAATGGATCGCGTAGCTGGTCGACATATTCAAATTTGGAAACGCGTTCTCACCTGTCGCTCCTTGCGTTTTGTACGTCAATATATTTAACCATTCACAGCCGGAAATTCTAGGAAGGAATGAGTTAATTGAGCACTTTTGAACAGGTTGTTAATATCGTGGCAAGGAAATAGTTACTGAAGAGAAGAATTCCACCCCATTATGCAATTACTACATTTTTTTAACGTCTACTTTAGCAAACACGTTGTATTATGTGACGAGATCGTTAATTCCTTTGTTCAGATGAAAAAACTTGTTTAAAAAGGAAACCCTATGCCAAAATAACGAGCGACAAAAATGCAACCGTTTCAAATTTATCAATTGGTAAATTGTTTAGTTACAATTGTCGAGTTTACCTTTACATGCGAAATAATACCTACTATAAAGAGATCTACCTAGATATAAAGAAAACGAATTTATTTGCACGTATATTCTACCGTTTCTGAAACTAACAGATAAAAAAAATTGTCATCAAAAGTAAATCTTTGGTTAAGTGTTTTTTTTAAACACGTCGTGCACCCTACAATTGTCATGTAGTAGTAGAATCCTATCGGAAAAATTCTAAGGTCTTTTCCCGAATAGTTCAAAAGAATCGCAGAAAACCGTAGCTGAACACTTCTTTTCGCTTGTTTTTTAGTGGTCGGGATCCTTTATGCACCCACTCAGTTGATTCTTTTTAGTTTTTACGTTGGAGGATCCCAGCGATACACCTAAGTTTCATTTCCAATTTTCGTTGCAAACT
Organism: Photinus pyralis; assembly: GCF_008802855.1. Taxonomy (NCBI): domain Eukaryota; kingdom Metazoa; phylum Arthropoda; class Insecta; order Coleoptera; family Lampyridae; genus Photinus; species Photinus pyralis. The sequence goes on along the minus strand of NW_022170510.1, from coordinate 13,640,146 downwards.
TCTTGACACGTTTTTCCTTCTGGTGTGAAAAACCTGGGAATCCATCTCGCGAACCCTTTGTTCATCCCCAAACCTTCGTGTAAAATTTTCAGGGCTGTTGCCTCTGATATGTGCACTTCCCTTGCAAAGTCTACGATCTGTCAACACCATCTTTTGAATTCTTTTTGTCTTCCGTGTTCTTGTCTCAAGAGGATTTTGGCTCATATTGTATGTCTCGTAGGCATTTCGTAAAATCTGTCATTTTATAAAAGGCCTAGGCAGTTTATGAAACACGGGCAAACTGAGGCACCTACTTCTTAGAGGTAAGCGATTGGATTTCTTTCCCTTTCAAGAACAATAAATGGTATCCCTTATTTAAAGAAGGAAAAGGGAAACTACCCCACAAGTCGTCAAATTGTCAGCATTTAGGCATTTTGTAAATGTGTCCAATTTGGACCATCCTGTTAGTACCGAGGTTACCTATCTCAAATGGTTTTCGAAATATGTATCTTGATACTCATAATTATTTATGCATATTTTTGAATATTTGCTAAACAACTGATGTGTTTAAATTTATACAACTGTGTTTTATTTAGTTGCATTTCACTGCATAAGCAATTATTTAATTTTAAATTGATATTATCGATTTAAATTTTTTATTATAAAGTTTACTATCGAATCGCATTACGTACAGTTTTAGAACTATTGAGGATATTGAGGGGCTATCCAGAACTCTAGTCGAAACTCAACTCTTAAGAAAATGTTTTTGTACTCGCGAAATGTAAAAATACTCCATTGTTTGTTATTATAAATCGCCAGTGAAAACATTATTATGGAACTTTCGAAGGGCTGTCCGGAACTATAATAAAATACAAAAAATGTACCAGGCAAAAAATGGCCCCAAGTACTCCTTTTGCACTTACGCAGTAGTCCGTTTACCTCGTAATAATAATGTAGAGAATATTCCAGATCCCGATAGACATCGAGGCCCCATAAAAGATTACGAATCAGCGAAGGCGTATATTAGTGCAGGGGTTAAGAGCCAAAATAGGTTTCAACCTTGCATTTTGTGATAACTTTATGAAACTTTCAGAGGATGTTCTAGACACCCTAAGGTTCAATTTCAGCTATGCCGCCACCCCCGCATCCCCCGGACGGCACTTGCTATAGCGGGTTTCTTAAGCGCAAGGTAGCATTTCAATACCCGCCCATAAAATGGGTCAAAAATGTATGTCCAGGGTTTGTTTTGTATTTTCTTACATCTAGGAAGGTTGAAGGGAATTGTCAAATACCCAGGGAGAATTTATTTAGGGTATTTTACGTGCCTATTTTTAAGGCGCTTTTAACAGTGCGGACTAGGGAATGCAATCCCGCAGCAAAATCTCAATCCCGTTATTTGCGGGATTGTTAGATGTTAATCCCGCGGGATCCCGGTATTTGCGGGATCTCGCAATACTTTAAATAAATTGGCAAATAAGCAATTCTGTGCGGTTAACTTCTGTATTAAAATAAATCGCTAATTATCACAATATATCACAATATTCGGGACCGTTTCTGATGGGAATTTTAGAGTTGGATTTAAGTATAGTATCTCACGAGACGGAAAATATGTCTACGAAGGATGTAGTAATTGATTTACGGCAACTTTACTGCAACAAGATCCTACAGTTAATTAAAAAAAATCCAAAGTTACTCTGTTACCCAACATGCACGCTTATTATACACGCCTGGAAGACCGCATCCTTTTTCCAAGGTCTGAAAAAACAATCGGTAAACGATGTGCTTATTACATGGTTCCAAGGGTTTATTCTATTCGAGCGCGAGTATTTGAGAAAGTTGTCAATGGCACTGTTTTGTTTATTATTTTCAGTTTTTGTTTGTGAAGAGGTTAGGTTTGATTTACATCTTTTTCTTTGTAAATGCCCCTTATCCCTTACAAGTAGTTTCAAACTATTTCGGATTGTGGCAATATTGATTTTTCTTATTTTTTATTTTGTACATATCTTTTGTATTCAGCTATATAGTGGAAAAATAAATATAGGATTATTATTATTTGGCTGGAAACTAATGATAAAATTATAGATGTGGTGTGAGAGATTGGAATGCGACTTTCGTTTTTGTGGCCAACCTTTCAAGTTAAGAGGATTTTTAATATTTCAAATAAGATTTATCAAGAACTATGGGAGAGCTTCCAAAACTTCATTCCGAATTTCAAAATTTTTTGAATGACGAACTAGGGTCTCATGCACTGAAGACGAGGCTGAAAATACTTCGACCGCCAAAACAGATTCGGTAATCCGTAAATTAGATTGTACCCTGCGGAAAGTTTTATTGAACAGAGTCCTTAGTGGAAATATGACATTTCCAGAAGACTAGACCAGCCTAGACCTATAGACATTAAGGAACCCTTGGGGGTAATTAATGCCTTTAGTCGTTATCTAAAAAAATGTCTTAACCTTTTCTAAGGAGTATATACAGACAAACAATATGACGATCCTTAATAAGCAAACGTTGTAATTTCCTGTTCTTCCTCTGAAAAATACGAGTACACAATACAACTTTCCAAGAAAACTACTTTTAGACATAAGTACGTACTGTAATCACCGTTAATTATACTTTTCTTGCATGAGGTAACAAATCCTTTACTATTACTGTCAGCAGAACAATGAAATAGGTATAAACAAATTGCAAAATCTTCGCTTCCTATGATCTCGACATGTATGACATTCTAATCCATACGAAGGGTGCGGCATTTTATCAATAAATAGACTAATATTTTCTTATTGATATCCCTGATAACTTCACTTAAACAAGTAGAGACCGGTTTTCACCTAAATTATAGGAATTCCTTGAAGCAATTTTTAGGTGCAAAATTTCGTATTATTTACATGCTAAATAAATGACAGATAGTTAATACTTTAACAACCTGTAGTTCATCCTACGTCCAGTCCATCTTCAATTACACTATCAAAAACGATACAACAAAAGAGGATGACGAAATGATTGATGATTTTCTTGGCAAGAAGGTACGTGTAATGCATTTGTGGGCATTAAACAACGCTTGTACTTTTTTAAAAATCAATCGCGATCACCCACGAACGAAAATGATTAAGCTTAGGTATATAAGCTAAGCAGTAGGTAAGTACATAAAGTTCAACGTACAAGGTAAGTTCAAGGTAGCCGAAGATGTATTAGTTTATAGGCTAAACATTCCTTCCTTGAAAAGAGGACGTTTCGTCTTTGATATTTGTAATTAACCTAAAAAGGACTTTAATCACCTTAGATTAGTTTGAAAAACCGCCTCGTTCTAGCTGCACTAAATGTGGCAACTGTAATGATTTAATAAAGGAAATATAGATGACTGTGAAATTGCATGCTGAATGCAGATGTGGTTGCTTACATGGTGAAAATCATGTATATGTTTATATGTACTGAATTATAAATAATAATGATATTAAATAATTCTCTGAACGTCTCTTTATACTCCCTTACATTATATTTTCAAGCTTTCACCTGTCATTTCACGTCCACACATAATTACAATACACGCCATGTAATAATTGTTAATTATTATTTTATTATTATGTTCGCTAGGGCTTTGACATACAATTCGTTCATTTTTATTACGCAGTCCAGTCATACAAACTTAAAATACCAACTTTTATCAAGTTTCATGATTTTATTTTATTTTTTACAAATTTTTGCCAAAAATTGTACAAAAATCGCCTTCTTTTCTCCATTATTCAAGACTGAATCAATGCCAGAGATTTCAAACATGATTACTAGTAAAAAGTAGTTTCTTTCAAATACATCATCATCGGAGCAAAAATTCCTTACTGTTAATCTATGCCGTTACCCACTTTGTGACATTGCATAAGGTAAATACAGGGGTAAATACGACTGGGTTCACTTAAAAACCCTCAGCCTTGCCGAATAAAACATTTTGCAACTAACAATTTTATACCGGGTGATCCAAAATAACTGCAGACAGTTTAAATATGGTGATTTTTAGTGTTTTTAATTATTGTTTAGTGATCCATTAAACTGATCCACAACTGCTTTTAAATAAATGACATTTGATATGTTACCAACTTTATACATGATAATAATAATAAAGCTTATTTAATGTTTCGTAGAACAGCCTACATACATTAGTCAATACAAAAGCAAATTAAAAGTATTACAAATGTAAGGACAAACAAAAATTATAACACAACAATACTTAATTGCCACGAAAAGAACTCTGTACTGAAAAATTCCTCATACAAGTAAAACGCTTTATCAATAAGAACTGCTTTAGTTCTTGATTTGAATAAATTAAAAGGTAAAGCCTTAATATTGCGAGGAATATAATTATACATTTTTAATTGATATAATCAAAACTGTTTTGCGTCTTAAACGGGAAAAAGGGACAAATGAATTTCATTTGTTGCGGGTGTCATAATTATGAACATCGGAATTTAAATAAAATAAGGGAATTGTGAATTTTTTTATTGAGGTTAATTTAATTCATTTTTCAGCCCTTATAGTTCAGTCGATATAATGAAAAATAACAAGTAGCTGGAAAGTATTCCAAAGTTAATGGAATTTTTACAAGCTGTTGGGGGGGAGGGCGGCGATGTCTATCCAAAGTTTTTGACCCTGGGGGACTATGTGTTAACTTAGAGGGGGGCGAAAAACTCCAAAATTGTCGGCCTTTTTTCAGTTTTATAAGATCTACATCACATCTGTCGCCCTTAGAACTCTTCTACCATTTTTTATAGAACTGTAGGACACTTTTTGGATACCTACACTAATGGATAGCCTGTAAAGCATAATGGAATATTGCTTCCTGGAATTTCATAGCCAATAATATTTCAGTTTTTGTTATTTTCATTATTTAAACCCCACATACAGCCACTGTTATCTAAAAAGAACGGTCCATAACTAAAAAACTAGTGGTCGTGTAAAAAAAATATACTTTTCGTACTTCCGAGACTAAAGTGAGTAGTGACTACTTCCCTCCGTTATGACAAGTACTGAAGTGTCACTTTTTGTCCCGCCGGGATTAAATTTGGACGAAAATCCCGGAAGGATGAAATTACTAACGAGGCAATTTCAGTAGGTTGTTCCACATTGTGTATGCGGCACCACTTCTTAAACGCATCGTATTGCTGCTCATATACTTTTTTGGATTTCGGTGGTATTAATTCTTTACCTAGTTTGGCTGCTTTTTATCAATATCAAATACACCTTTGTCACCCACCACCAAAATTATGACACTAGCAATGACAGTTTCCAAATTATTTTTGTTATCATAGCATAGGGTTTGTCGTACCAACGCAACGTTCCTATGGTAACTTGTTAAGCGGCGATTTTTTGAAAGAACGCGTTTTCTAACTCCATACATATTAAGTGTTTCAGTTACGGAAGTACGAAAAATATCGTATATACCTTGCGACTGAAGTAGTGGTCTTAATTAAAAGTACTACTTCAGTCCCGCGGTATATAATATACTATTTTAAGTCACACATGAAGCATTTATGGCATAAAAACTAAACTTTTAATAGAAAAATAGTTTCGGGAGTTAAGACAATTTTTCGAAAATTTCCATTTTCCTGATATGAGGTAATAATAACTTGAGCTTTTCATGCAAGAAGTTAAAGTTCGGAAATGAGCGTGTAGTTCCTTAGTTCGTGTAGAAATAATACAGAAACCGTGTTGCTTGCTTACTTTAGAGTTCCAAAAACCTAAATCTGTTGATCACAAGCCGAAACAATCACAGATTTTGACGAGACATTAAATCAGTAACTTTTGCTGGTAACGATTCCGAACTCAAAAACACAGGTGTTAAAAACATTTTCTGTGAAAGGAAAAGAGAACTGGGAACATATTTCCAAAAATACAAACCGCTTCGTCTCCTAAACAGCCAAACTTCTAGACTTTTTTTTACATATAAAATGGCAAAATGTACTGTACAACATGTGGCTCTTAAGAAAATAGCAAATTTTTTCAAAGTGCCAAATGCTTCTGCTTCTATGGGTGATGGTTTTTGCCGAACTTGCGCAGCGTTATACATGGTAATGCTGAAGCGATGTTTTCAATTCGATAAAGAAAAACGAAACGGTTCGTTTGCGTTACTTTCGCAAAAGTAAATAATTTTCAATTTCTGTGCGAGTATGGATGGACGAAACTTTCATTCTCATTAGCTAAAATAAAATACTGAAAGGGGGTAAAAGGAAACGGAGAAAAATTACATTTTTCTACATCCTTCATCAGCTTTGCCATGTAAATGTGATTTTAGCATACAAAATGCCATAAAATCTTACCATAACTCATAAAAATTTTATATTCCTCACATCTTTTTTCATCATTAAGTTTAATGACAGGCATATAATTACTTATAAACAAGTTACAAACAATAAAATTGCCAGCTTTACGTTCATGTGAAACCGATGCCCTTCTGACATGTACCAGTCCGTCTCGTCCTTTTAAGGATTTATAAATCCGGAATTCTGGTATGGGTATGATAGAGAAAAAAAACCTTTCTCAATTATTGTCCGTTTTCCTGAACACAGGCGCGCGTGTTTAGAATTTATAAAACGGGGTCTCGTGTAAAGTTATTAAATGCTTTAAGTTGAGATAAAATTCGCAGCACTTGTCTGGAATTGTTAAGGAAATGGGATATATGAATTAAACGGCTCAAGAAGCGCTCGGTAACTAAAGGAGAGATAACTTAATGAAGTTTAAACCACCCAAGGATATTGCATCTTGAACATAATTTACAATCCTGTAATGCAAGCAAGTATACGTGCATAAGAGCGTTTTTTTTTGTGAAAATTAAGGCGAATTTCATTATTATTCATGCGGTAGAACTTATTTTTCCAAAAGTTCTCACTCACGCGAACTGATTTATCTCAAATGAGCTACCAGGAATGTACATAATGACTCAAAAATGCACCATCTACCTGTGAGTTCAAGTTTTTTTTTACGCTATAATGTGGCCACACTGAAGCCGAACGGTTTAATGGTTGTGTTTAGTCGTTCTATTTGCAGAATTTTGTTACTGGGAAAATAAATTTATTAATGTGCCTTATTTTGAAATTTACAAAGCAAAGTATTGTGGGAGGTTTTCAAATTTAAAATTGTAGGTTGGCGCGGACTAATAATTGCCTGGATTGATATAGATATAATGAATTTAGACTTTTTTTTTTAATTCATCAGAAAAAATCATAACTCCCTCCTTGTATAGGTACAAGAAATAAGCTTTGAATCGCACAGAATTATATGGAGGGGAGATGGAACTTTCACATTTTAATAAGTGTATTAGTATATTTTTGCAGTTCTCCGGACCAATTTTTTTTTAGTAGATTTCATTAGAAAATTCAAAAATGCCAGTCAGTATCCAAAGATATTAAATTGAAAGCGTATTCTTCATTTGTAATAAAAAATTTCTACTTGAGGTAGTCAGAACGTCTCATTAATACTATTGATTAAAAAAAATCATATTTGGATAACGAAGCATTTGAAGCATTGAACATTTTCGACTCGAATTCACCGCAGGAGTAAAAAGTAAAATGTTGTCTCTTTCCTCGCCGGACACCCTGTAGGTATTCATTTCATCGCCTACTCTACATTAGCTTGTTAGAAAGTTTGGTTACCTTCTCATTTCATGTTCGTACCGTATCACTGGGGATTTTAACTACCCAACGAATTAAACCTGTTTTTTTGTTAAAGGCCTTAGAGGAATTATATCAATTCCTAAGTTACTACTAACACAACAGATTAGGCGCGGGGAAAATATGTTTCTTATTACCTAATCCTTTTAATTGTTTGTACACAAATCAGTGGATTTACTTTTCTAAATGGTACCGCAGAAGACCTCCTTAATGATAATTTGTCACATTGGCGAGGTAAAACCGAAATTTATGAGAATGCCTGCGTCCACACGCAATACGAAATTGAGACGAGCATAATCCTGAAACATTTTCAATTCAATTAATGTTAATTGTTCATGCTACGCCTTAGTCATCGTTAATTGGACCGACATAAATTCCTCTTTATACTTAAATTTCCATTTCATAGACTTTAATTAGCGACTCTTGTCGCAGATACTCGACAATTTATGTTTTTTCAATAACACTGCGTCTTTCTCGTCATTCCAACGTTAATTAAAAAAGCTCAACATTTCGAAATCCTACATCTCGATTAAGCACGACTTTTTGCCAACCGATAGCTTTTCGTAATAAACAGTGGGAACATCAAAATTTATGATCAACACGGATCGGACTGTAAATAATACGAAACTCCGCAATCGTAAACAACTTTACATTGAAATTTATTATCCTCCTTTATATGTGCGTGTAGTACAAGAACGGCCTTATCTCCTATTACGTTCGTCAGAAAAAGTACTTGCTAAGCTTTCAGAGTGGAAGACAACAAAAAAGCACGAAGATATTAATGAACTACTTAACATTTCCCGACGTAAAATTAAATCACTTGATGTCGCGGCTAATATCTTTCATTTGCTTTCATCATTTACGACACCAACTCGAAGTTCTTCTGGGGCAATTTATTGCATGCCGCACTTAAACGACGAGTATAATTTCTTTGGCAGATCAGTCTTAACACATTTTAAAATTAAAATTTAAAAAAAAATCATGAAGAATAGACCACCTATTCTAGAGATATATACGACCATTGCAAAATATTATACAGGATCGCTATTAAAGATGGAATGGAAGTTCTCACACTCAAACCGTTCTAGATATACTTAGACATGAAAATTAAAACGCTTCCATTTGAAACTATTTCACATATTTCGAGGTTAAAAAGAAATTTTTTTATACATGGTGTTTGAGTGCGACCGCCATGTTGAATTTTTTTAAATGGCAACGTAGTCATGTAATACGTCATTAGAAAGTTTAGATACACGGCGTCCCTTATAAAAGTTGAATAGAACACAAAAGACTATCGAATAACGAAATAAAATACTTTGAAATTCGGAAAATTTACCTTGAATTAACATTAACATTATTGCTCAAATTTATTTCAATAAACAAAGTCGCTACGATTCTTAAAAGTGAGGCTTCCTTATATGGAGAATTATTCGGAAAAAAATGAATAAGATGGCAACATTGACACAAAATCAACAAGTTAATAGCTTTCAATGTAATGGTTGTTAAAATGACATCGAAACCAGGGTGTTCTTTTTCAAAATTAGTTATTTATTTACACGGTAAAAATGGGACACCCTATACATTCAAAAATAAACCATTTATAGTTCACATTAACATAAAAGGATTTTTTATATTGATCAGGTATGAGCTAGGAAAGACCGACGCATTGTTGCAAGACCTTGTACATACATCAAACATTTTCAGAATAAATAGGCGGTCCATTTCCGAGATTGCAATAGCGCCAACAAGAAACTGTTGGCTTGTTTAGTGTATGCACTTTTTCCAACCATCTCCACAGTCCACAACACAAAAGAACATGAATTTGACTTCGACTCCTGCAAGATTAATGACGAATTACGTATACCCCTTTTCTTTTAAGAACTATCAAATTGCACTAAGACAACCAAGTTGCGTCCAAGAGGTTTCTTCCTCTCACGTTTCACATCGACCTCTTAATTATGTCCCCTCGCATTATACAAGAACCCGTTATATTTCCTTGAAAGGCTTCATCACGCGAAAGGACAGAGGAAGTTACCGAAACGCGAAACTGGATAAAATCCAGGGGTATACGAGGTGAGGGTGGGCTGCGGTTTACAAGTCGAACAAAGTGAGTCATAATGTTGAAATCCGAGTGTCAATTGATCATAAATTTAGGAAACAAAGGTACATTGTTGCACGTTTCCGGTATTCGAGAGATGAACGCACCAAAATAAAAGGGACGCGCACTTTTGTCAATTTAAATATCAATTGTTAACAGAAGTCGGTTCAATTGAGGAATGAAAGAGGTTTATTTTCATTGCGGGATCTTAAAAATAAATTAGGGTGTGATTGTTTTGTGTGAAACAATTTTAATGGCTCTACGAAAATAGCGCAAAGTCAAATTTAGATGGGGTTAGAATTCTTTGTGTGTGCAACAAAGTTCTAACATAATTCGCAATTTTTAGGCCCTAGTAGATTCTAGAATATAAATCCCTCTCGACAGTCATTTTGCGGTTATTGTGTCATCGTTCACAATGATGGGCGCGTTGTAAATGTTTCCACACTTAAAATATAGGCACTTATCTCTAGGTTAATTGTATTACGACCGCAAACGCAATCAAAACAGAATTTATTGACAGTACTAAAACGACAGAACTAGGACGAAGAGTTTTCCCCGAGTCTTATACTTCTTGATAATTACCATTTTATCCATTACACGTAACAGCCGAGATCATTTTTGTAATTCAGAAGAAAGTCTTCCAACTAGAAATTAATTTCAATAGCGTAAATTTATGTTTACAGTTAAAAAGTTTGAGATTAAAGAAGCAATTTCAAAATCTTCACCTTTGATAAGATTGATAAGATTCTTATTCAATGCTAGCGGGTTAATTTTTCAGCGCATTCCCCAAGGGATGTAACTATTTATACCTATTCAATTTAATTTAAGTAATTTTGGTAATTTATGTAATGATATGTAAATATGATGTACATACGAAAGGGACTAATTCTTTGTTAAAAAGAAGAATTTAATATATAAGGTTTTGGACAAATTTTTCAAAAATCAGAGAGGTATCGCCAAAGAAGGCTAAAAGGTTTATCTGTTGACAGGAAAAGATGAAATAAAAATAGCGCGTTTTGATCCCGTGGGTGCCAACATGTTTTTTACAACCCTGGTTTCATCCTTCGAACCGAGGACTGCGGTTCTTGAGAACTTATCGGAAACTGCTGCATGTAAGAAACCCTCGAAGAAACTGACATATGTAATAAGAAAAACAAACTTGTCTTCATGTTTCATCAGAAAGAAGAGGTTGGTGGTGGTACCTTCCAATGATGGATTCACTGGAAGAGTTCACACTCTCAGCGGTGTGTTCAAATGGTACACCATTTTAATGCACGATTGAATTTATTTCTCTTGCGGAAATCACTTAATTATACCGACTAGATCCAACGGAGAGATATAAAACGTGGGCAACAATCATCAATGAAAGAGGTATGCGATCTTAATTGCGCGATTATAACTGCCAATACAATATAAGGTTGCTTGCAATAAATTACCTTCGTAATGATAAAATCTGTTGAATAGAACAGAATAACGTTAATTAATGACAACAAAACGCGGTCGGTTGCTGTATAGTATAAATGATATAAATCGACATTGCGTGGCTGTCGATATCGATAGTAATCATCGCGTGAAGAGTTATAAAATGTTACGATTTTTCCCAGTAAAGTTCAAAAGGGCAGACAACTTATCAAACCAAACGACACTTTCACTTCATTAATCAAACACATTCATTATTCAATTTATTGTTTAATAAAATTTAAATGCTCGCCGCCACTAAATCATACGTTAAATTCAATTAAAGGAACGTCTCTCCCTTACAGGAATTATTGACGGAGCGGCGCTACCGGTGTGTAAATGCCACCTTTCCATTTGCAATTACAATCGTGGTTAACGACTTCAGAACAATTACTTAATACCGAATGGCGCGAAATTGCTTTACAAATCGGAGTTAATTGAATTGTTTAAACAGAAATGCAAATGCATACCGGCAATGAAATGCCTGCCTTTAAGAAATTTAATGTTACGGTCATTGTCGTTTAACTTCAATGCCGTACAGGTCGTTGCTAACACTTTGAGTTAGAAAAGTTCGATAAATTTGATGATCGAGATCAAATTACACCCCAAAGAGACAATTACTTACTTGCCAGTTCCAGCTTGGTAATTAATCACGCGGGTATCAATAGTAGGTACTTACCTGCAAAAAAGAAAAGTATTAGTACACATTTTAATGAACGTAAACATAACATTAAAAAAGAGCATTGTAATATAACATTCCAAAATAATCGGAAAAGATTCTGCCGACGCCCCAGAAGATTCTAATATTCTACGAAAGATTGCAGTGGTTATTGTGAAGGTTTAAAAGATTCCAAAAAGATGACCTGAAGATTTTAGGAAGTGCCTATTCCATGAATACGTTGAGATTATTCCAAACGATTCTAATAATTCTGAACGTTTTAAAAGCTATGAAGGTCATGAGAAGATTCTAATATCTGAAGATTAGATTAGTATAAGACTTGATTGTTTGAAACCTGGGGAGATTTTAACATTCGGAAAAGATTCCGAGACTACTTACTCTAAGAGAATTAAACGAAATTCTGTGAGGAATGAGGATCCTAATGGTTTCTGTTAGTGACTACACCGGTACCAATTCTAATGTAAAAAAGCTGTTATTCTATCTGAAAATAAAGTAAAACATGTCGACGTATATAATATATATTGAAAGAACTCACGATTCTCAAAGGGAACAAAAAAGGGATAATATGTTGGCAGTAAGAAGACAAATAGCAAAGCATAAAAAGTCTAGATAAATCTGGACGCTTCATCATGCGAGAACGGAAAACGAATAAAATGTGGAACAACTTCCCGAGTATCATAACTTTACATGCTACGTAAACTTCGTCTCTCAACAACTTCATCATAAAAACCAAGTAAGGGGTTCTCGTGAGACGCTTTATTTGAAACATCCCATATACGGACTGCATTCTTAAAATAAATCATCGAAAATAACGCGGCCCTAATTTGAGTGGAACAGTCTCGTTTTTTACAAATGGCAAATCGAGTAGAAAATTGAAACTCGTGCAAAAATTACCAAGACGAAGCAGTAATTCCAATCACGATCAAATAGCTTCAAGCAAGGACGGTGCATTCACCATCTTTAATTAAATAATATTATCCACTGGTAAATAGAGGTAATTTAAACGAGGGAGAAGTCGATCGGTATTGGAATTAATTTCGGTTTTAACACGACAAGAGAACATCTGCCTGCCTCATTTTCTTCTGGGATGGAACGTGTTTTGTATTAAAAAGCACGTGCCGATGAGCCTTTAACAAAATGCTCGTTAATTTATTAAAGTACGGCTACAAAGATAAGGTGGGGTGAAATAATTGGAAAAAAGGAATGACGTTTTCACCTGGTTATTTTCTAAATTGTAATTAATGTGAATCTCGGTCACATATATCCGTGTAGATAATTTGAAAATGCATTTAAACGTTTCAGACACCTGCCCGTAGAACATACGTTCGTATCATAAAAGCCACTCGATTGCCAGAGTGCTTACTGCATTAAATGGCACTATCAAACCTAGAATTCTGTACTTGTGCAGAAGCATTCGAGCAGTTCATGTTTTCAATAAAAAGTTGTTGTCAGGTAAACTCCCGACTTAACTTTCCGACAACTTTTAATATGGTCATAGTATAACATATAAAAAATCACTCTAGCGCCTTTATTTTGAACCCGATGCAAAAAGTGTATAAGACTTTTTTGTAGATCTCATCACGCTAACGAGAACCGCTCAATTCCCACCGTTTAAACTTGGGAAAGTTCATATCTCAGTTATTTTCAAAGATTTTTCAACAATTTCAGATGCGTTTTTTGTAGTCACAAAAAGGAGCAACTTTGCCCCCATTTAACCCACCGTTACGGCGATCCCAATAGTGAGCCACTAATTTGAACCACCCAATACACTGACTTTCTAGTTAATTTGCGACAGAAGCAATGAAAAAGAGTATCAATTTAATGTAAAATCTAAAAATCGAATAATACCTATACAGGGTGTCCCAATTTTCAAGTTGAGGGCTGTAAACCGCTTTTGTGTATAAATAATACCATCAAAATTATGTCTTTTTATCTTAGGAACACAAAAAAGGCAAATTGTTGGAAAAATTAATTAATGACATTCAATTAAACCACAACTGCTGCAACATTTTACTCCGTTCGGTCATTGGTTCGGTGAAGAACACGTTGCACCAGAAGCTCATTAGAAAAAAAGCGCTACATTTAAAAACCATTTTCAAGGTATTTTGTTACTTAGGCAGTATAATCAGCAGTAATATCATTGTCTTTCTTTCGTCCATTTTTTTTCTCAATTTCCTTACTTTTCCTCGAGCTTTTCCTTGTATTTTAGTTTTCTTCTTATCGTCATCAATAGCTTCTGCCTTTGTTAATTTAATTTTTCATTCCACCTCCATGTAATGTATTATTACTAAGATATTAAGGGTTAAGTGGTAGAGCAGATGTATCACATGTTCATGCTGAACATCTGAACTTCGCCCTCTTAGGCTTCTGGCTACAATATACTTTTTTTTACCGTTTATATTGTTTTATGTTTATTTTAGAAGTCTAATAAATGGCACTTGTTATTATTATTATTAAAAAAGCATTTGGTAAGGATTGGCGATAACAGTAATCGATTATTTACCTAACTGTGATAATTGTAAAAACGTAAACTTGAACGTTTACTTTAGTAAATAATACTCGAAGTTTTCATGAAATATGCGCATCTGGATTACCTTTTAATCGTATCAAACAACTCCAGGCCCCACACATAGAGGTTAACTAGTCGTTTTGATCGTGTAAGTCCAAAAATTAATATTAAAAAACATTATTAAAGTGGACATCAAACCAAATGTTGGGTTGAAATTGAAACTTTTCGTCGTTCGCGATTTAATTAAAGTTTAAAGGACGAAAAAACGTTAGCGTTTCCGAAACTGGGTTAAAATATTTCCGCTCGAGCAAAAATTTATTTGCCTTATTATGAGTTTCTAAACACAAAAGCTCGCGTTTTATTAAACGGTTAACAAAGCTTTGGAAAATATTTCACAGGCGGCTCTCGATATTGTTTAAATTCGGGAAGAAATCCAATGAATATCGTTTACAATGAATAAATGAATATGAAATCGCAGAAAGGCAAGTAACAGTAAGTAACACACGGAAAAGCTTTTTACGTAATTCAACTTGTAATTACATAGCGATAGGGAATCAAATTACCTTACATAATTTCTCACCGTGTAGTCATTCGATCGCAAACTTTCTCCGAGAGATTCTTTCTTGTTAGAGAAACCGCAATTGGGTATTGAATGCGGTAGAGCTACGCCGCTGTTCCGTAATGAAAAGTAAATGTGCTCCAGTATAAGTTACGAATAGTCAACATTAAAAGGTTTAGAAATGAAACTAAGGTACAATTTATGAAAATTATTAGTCTGTCTACAAAACATTTAGTAGATTAACAACATAAAACTCATACAAAAATTGTCAGAAGAGTAATTGGAAGCTTAACGGTTGTCAGAAGCTGCCAAAAGTTGCGAAACATATCGGAAAAGTTACATTTAAAAAATACTACTACTACATAGCCGGAGGTCGGGTGTTCGAATCTGTGGCAGATGAAAATTCCTTACATCAATTTCGGACATTCTTCCGGCTACTACGAAATAAATGAGTTTACACTGTAATTGGAAATGAACTGCAGTCAATCAGTTAATTGATTAATAAACGAACCCGCCTATTCTAGTTGCATGCAAAATCGCTTTAGTTTAAAAAGATGTGTAAAGATGGAGATGAAAATTATGAAATATAAACGCAACAACTATAATGTGAAACGGTTGAAGTACCACATAATAAGTTTGATCTTCATCTACATGTTGTATAATCGCAACCGTTCATCTAAGAGCCGTTCGTTAAAGAAGAAATACCACACAGAATACCACACCTTATGAAACATAAATTAATCCATATTTTATACCGCTTTACAAAGCAAAGAGACCATTCGATTAGAAGTTATTGGATTGTCGGCGCCGTCAATAACGACCAAACATTTCTTACACGGTATATGCACTAAAAAATACCATAGGGAAAAGTAACCAGCCCCAATTCGATGCATTTTCTCGACCTATCTATCCACTTATGGAAAATATTCCAACACGTGGTGGATTCAAATTTGTAAACAACTCGTTAACAAAAAATAATTCAATTACGAATGTTAACAACCTCTTAATTATACCAATTAATTTTACCGGATATAGCTACTCTGCTAACTACAGGTCACTTGTTTTAACTAACTTATTAGAAAAGGGCGACCTGTGAGTAACAGAAAATTTCATCTAATTTTCGGTGGAGGTTTAATTTCAACTTAGTAGTTTAACGCCCTCACTTTATGACCTTTCGTAATCGCCTCGATTTAAAATAAAAGACTAACGATGTTGAGGGGTTGTTCGGATTAAAGGACTTACATTTGTTTGCGATCACCGTTGTGATACGAGGGGACAAAAATTGCAATAACTTGTCGCCCAGAGGTTAAATAGAAATTTAATTTAAATATTATGGTTGGGCGGAAGCTGTAATCGTAGCCTAAGGGTGTTAAAAACCGATTTTCGCTGCATCCTCAAGAATTTATAATCACTTTTTATATTGCCCATTAAAAGTATTTTTATTGCGCCAATGTAAATTGTAATGCCCGGAGATTGCTAAAAATAATTTAACTTCTGACCTTCTCACATAAATATCGATAAAATTCATCAGTAATTATAAAGAGAAAATGAATTTTTGGCGAGGAAAACGCATGGGTATCGATGGATAATGTGGTGACGCACGGGGTTAGCTATACATACAGTTACAAGGGTTCCTGGAGCCGGTGCCTAGTGGTTTGTAAAGGATGTCAACGGTTTTTTTTCCTACGTATCAGATTTTCTTTACACAAGGAAAAAGTGGGCCTGTGAAAAACATTTTTTACCTATTTCCCTGATTTAACGCCGAAACAATACAACTTCACTTGACTTTCCCGATTACTGTTTTACAAAATGCAAGCAAGATCGCCAATAATCAATCTCTAGTTCTACGTTTGATTTTTTACCGAAATCAATTGAGGTATACAATATTTCAATATGGCAGATATGGTGACTTAAATTTCTTCCTACGAACCCGAAAGTAGACAACAATCCGCCGTTTTGGTATATCAAGCCAACAAAAGATGTTCGTATACACGTACGTATAGCGGACGGACGCAAATGATCGCTTATTTCGTCGGATTTACCATATTTAAAGAATCGTAGAACCCCAGATATTGATTGAAATGCTACAATTTGTTTGCCCTGCCACGATAAAATAATAAAAACGAGTCGAAAAAGAAGTAGTTGATTTTTAGGGTACGGTATTCTATCACCGTGTGACATCTTTTTATTTTGCAAAAACAAAATGCGCGCTGCAAGATTTTCATCGCCTGCCAGCAGTAGCCATTTAAATATTCAGGAAAATATTATAGTTTCTAGAATATAGTATTTGTTTCCAACTGGAAAATTGCTTTGTAAATTGGTTTCCAGAAACTTGTCCACCAGTGAATGGACTGCAACCCTTTGCATTTTCATGAGCATGTTTTTACTTCGTAAATTTATGCACCTTCTCGCGTACCAAAGTCAATGAAAATAAAAATCAGCCTGCAACAAAAACAGTAAAATCTCAGGCCGTATCATGAGCGATGGGAATTTCCTGAAGAAAAATATTGCATTTGCAAGTGCATTGCCAAGATTTTTTGTATAGGCACTTAAAGTTTAAAAACCTATCCTGATTTAATTACAAGGTTACACATGCCAGATTAATTAGCGGAAGTACGCCAAAATCAACGTAACGCACCAATTGCCAACAACAAAAAATAGGAGACGCGAATAATTTATACGAAAAGGTGAAACTCGCAAACGTCCTCCGTTTGCAAATGATGCACGTCGCCGTAACGCCAAAAGCCGTCCGTTATAGTTAATAAACTTGTTAAAGGCGTGTAAGTTTAATTAAAATTTAAAATTCCTCCGTAACAAAAGAAAATGAATTATGTAGCGTCCGCGAGGTAGCGTCAATTAAAGAACGCAATTTTTAGCTCCGGCTTTCTGAATGTTGCAATTTTTAATTAAAAATTAGACATGTGAATTCTTTCACGTAAAAGTTAAAACCACTTATTCATTTTCTTTCTTTTTGTGTTACTCACTCAGTTCCCTATTGTGTAAATCAGTTTCCTTGCGAATTCAAGTGAGAAAGGAACCGAACCACCATTAGTACTACTATTAATCAAGAAGAAAAGGCAGAAAGGGTGTTACCGACACTATTTATGTATAACAATGCCGGAAGTTGATACTTTTCTAGTCGTCAATGTGTCTCCACTGTTATGTTATAACCTTTTTATTTTGTTTTCACGAGTTTCCTAAACAACACTGCCTAATGCGTTCGTTCTCTCAAAATTACATAACGTTGTAAATTTGGGTAGGTGACTAAAATGAAAACCACATTAGCTGTTAGGTATACGTATACCTAAAGTAACATTTGGGTAAATACTTGCTTATACGATTTACAATTCTAAGCTATGCTGAATTTCTTTGAAGCCTATGAGAGAGAATAACGAGATCACTCTTTTAAAATCTCTTATGAAGGTTTGTTATTTGCACATTGGCCAAGGAACTCTATATGAACGCAGTCGAAAAAGTACCTACGGATGGAAAATAATAACTGATGGACCCAATACATACCAAAACAATAGTACATATGCGTTAGTCGCTCTTACTCAACATAAATAAAACTTTATAATAAATTGTATAAACTACATAAAGTCAGTATAGATATACACGGTTTTTTTTAAGTAGTGAGTTATTTAAAATGGGTCATAGAGAAATTTAGTTTTGGGGTTTTTGGCCTTAGACTCACTTTTTTTATATCAAGACTGCAAAGTTACAGTCTCCAAAGTTAGGAGAATACCTATGCGTTCGGAAAAGTTTGATAAAAAGAAGCGTTCTAACTGCGAGAATGTTTAAAAACTACTAAATTGGAAAGTCGAAAAAGTCTAGCAAATGTCACATTAGTCAGAACATCATTTGCTAAATCAAATTTGTCCCCGCACAGTTTAACTTCGTTCAATCTCAGTTAAGCGAACTCTTTTGTTGGGAAAACTCCGTTATGCAAGAGGCAAGACGTGAAAAACAAAACGAAACCGTGAGTGCACATAATTTCCGTAATTACATTAAAGACAGTTTCATAAAATAGTGAAGGTTGGAATGAAAACGTTGAGTTTCCTGACAGCACTTAATAACGCAAACTTGTATAATGAATGGACTCCTTACGTCAGAAGTCTAGATTAACTTTCATTAGCACACCATATTATCCGGATTATGGTTATTAGTTTGCTGTTTTTATACCTTGGCATGTCTGCGTGTGTAATTACAAATCGGTTAATTGTGGATTTAGAGGAGTTGCGTTACGCATTTTCAATTAGTAAATAAGTTAATGTTGTATTCCTGGTTTTGACATGAAGTAAATCTTCTTAAAATGATTTTACAATGCATACCTAAACCATCCAAACGTAAATCAGTCAACTAATTTTTAATAATAAATAAATAATATCTGATCAGTAGGCTCAATTTTATGAAGATCCTCAGACAGACAGAAGATTTTACTAACACCTACTTTGATAAGAATTCAAATGAGTCTAATAATTTTGAAGGTTTTAGGAGCCCTATCCCTATCCCGATAAGTTTTTAAAGTCCTAAGGTGAGTATAAGGCATTTGTTCCAAGACCGCGAGAAGGTTCCAAGACGACCCTAAGAAAATTGACGGAAACTAGTATCTTCTTAGGGATTCTGTAGAAATCTCTTAAAAGTTTTTGTAGGTACTTATGATGAGATTATAAAAATTCTAAATTTTGAATATTCTATAAATGATTTTCTAAAAACTCGAAAACTACTAAATTTCTTAACGTATTATGTACATCTAATACTTGTGAATTATTTCCTTCCATATGATGCACAGAGATTTACAGAAAGTTGCGTTTTTTTATTCACTCAGTTTGAACCGGTAAAGTGAACGTAAAGAAATACAAATTTTATTACAATACAAATGGCAAACATTTTTATGGATCTGTATACTAGATTTTTTTTTTTTTTTTTTTTTTTGAGTTGGATCCATCGTTCCTCGAAATGGGGGTTGAAATATATTATGTTATCAAAAATCTCTAAACCTTCCCCATATAGTTTTATTCGTTGAAGTTTTTAAAAATAACAGCGACTATATAGTTTATTACGGTTTATTATTACAAACGTTGAAGACGCGTCTTCAACGTTTGTAATTTACCGTTTTCCTGTTAACTTTCACAGTAAGTTAGCTCTTAATGTTTTCAAATTTGCTATATTGTGATACACTTCTAGTCGCCTGATGATGGCAGTACGCCGAAACTATAGTCGCTGTTATTTTTAAAAACTTCAACGAATAAAACTATATGGGGAAGGTTTAGAGATTTTTGATAACTGTATACTAGAAGTGGGATCTGCAGATACACTTAAAAAGCTATTGGAAGTGCCAGTTGCACAGAGTACATATACTATGAGAAATGATCCTACCAATAGGAATTTTCGTGTCAGTGTAAAAATAAGCAATAAATTATCATTAATCAATTGTTAAATTGCCAATCTCGGTGAAGGAATGGGATTTCGTTATGATGAAATTTGAATCTAAGACGAAAATTAATCATGTTAATTGCAATGGAAGTACAACCAAGTCATATTTTGTACACTAGAAACTAAAACAAGTACAGGAAAAATTAAAATCTCTTACATATTTCCAGATAATCCAATTACATCATCGTATGAAAGGATAAAAGAATTAGAATACAATGCGAAACGGAATCCTAACAACTGCTTGCTTAAGACGCTATTACCCTTAGTACTTCGGGGACGGGTCAATAAGTTAAAATTTACTGTAGCCAAAGGCACCGTTTATGTAATATAATAATAAATATTCTTATATTTTATATTATAGCCGATTTGGAGTACAGTAATAATAGATTCTAATCAACCCGTTATAATAAATTGACGAAGGAATACAAATCTACCAGATTTGAGTGTTACTGTTACTAATATTTTTTTATATTCCAAGCGAGATTCCAAGTGCCAAAGGAATATTTAGGACCATTTCTTGCTCAAATCTTTAAGTTCTAATTAAAGTTCCAGATTTCCCATCAAGAGTTTGGAAAATTTCTTTAATATGGTTTAGACTCGCGGCATATTATAATAAGAAAGTTATAGAGGATAGAGGGAAAGTAATTAAAAGTATTTTTACAAATTTAGTTAGCTGCAGCCGAGGCTGCAACTAAATAGAATTTTTTTTATACTAAGCTAGAACATAACGTTCCATATTCAGATTGCAAATTCCAGGAAACTGTACAAATGAACCGTTTGATTTCTTATGGTAACGTCATAATCAGAATATGATATTTATCCATAAAAGTAAGATTGATAAAATTAAAACTTCCGAAATCAATTAGAATCATCAAAAATTAATAGGGAATACGGAAAGGAAGAGGTATTCTCGGAGGTATTTTCCACTCCTTTATTGGTATGGCGCCGTTCCTTAGATAAACTATGAAATGCACAAGTATTGTTTTATAAATTTCTATATCGCAGTTGTTAAAAGATCAAGTTATCGCAATTCAGATGAATATGAGTAGTTTTAAGTTATAATTAGCACAGAGTTAATAAGAGATGCTGACTGGAATCGTCCCTGCAAACAAGAAGTACCAGAAAATCTGTTTAATTCGTTATGAAAATAATTATGAGACTGGACTGTATTTGTATAAGTCAATGAGCGATCTATCGAGTAAAATTTTCATGAGAATATGTAAAGATAGTTGTATGTATTACCTATTAACAAATATTGAACGAGATTAACTTGACTGATATCATTTGAAAGGATTCGACGATATCAAATTTGAAAGAAACTCTCATGTAGACAGCATGTAATCAACTTGTAACTTTAAGTGTTTCCACTTCCTCTAATTTTTTCGCATTTCCACGCTATAAATTCCGGTAATTGTCCACGTATAAATTACAAGAGCGGACGGAAGCGACGCTGGAAAACGCAAAAATTACGCTTAAAACGACAAGCACGTTTTAAACATTTGAAAACGAGCATTTTATTTTTAAAATCTTTGTTCCGAGAGGAATGCTGAAAGATGCGTGTGAATTCTCGCCCAAGGGTAGTTTCACTCGGCTCAAGGCCTTTAGTTCCATTTGCTTGTGATCTTTCCCGGCAGGCCCTGACTCTCTAAAGAGTCATTCTTTAGATTACTTTTGAAACTTTCCATCAGCGATACTAAAACGGTTTCTTACTGTACGACATCGGTTTCCGTATTGTTGAAGTAGTAATTAACCTCGTAATTAACTCATATTCACAGATTAAATACTCAAATTGTCTGAAATATGAGATGAGAAAATGGTTCTTTCAAATAAGTTATATTATATATGCATTGTGCAGGTAAATGAAAGATGTCGTATAGGAAACCCTTCACAAATAATCATCTCGTCGATGCCCATAAATGTGGACCCTAAATTGGCAAACCACACCCATTCATTTCTTTCATACTCATAACCTCTAGACACAGTGAATGATGAGTATGACCTAAATTCTCTTCGTTAATTGATCTTATCTCGAGACCTGAGAGGGAAATGGCAATCACAAAACTTAATTTTTGTGGTCATTCTGATAAGTAATAAATTTCGTATAATAAATCAAGTTTTTTTTATTACCTAAGCTCTAATTTAAGATTCAATTAGCAATCAAAAGCTATACTTTTTAATATATGAAGTAGAACGTGACGCAATTACGACAAGATACATGCTGTAATGGATTAATTCAACGCGATGTTGCGACGCAAGAACTTATAAGAAGTTCTTGTGGGTGATTTTAATATTAAATCAATAAGGTAAATTGGATAAGGTTGTTGTCGTGCGCTTTCTTGTCGATGTACCGTTACCTTATGCTATGTATAATAATTAAGTCTTTTATGTTTACATTAACGGAATTTAGAAAACGGCAGTTTTAACCTCTTTAAGACATTTGAATGGTTTAATAACGGAAACGCAACGTCTATGAATAATGAGCATGAACGCTTCTGCGCCATACTTAACT
This sequence comes from Photinus pyralis, assembly GCF_008802855.1. NCBI lineage: Eukaryota > Metazoa > Arthropoda > Insecta > Coleoptera > Lampyridae > Photinus > Photinus pyralis. The sequence goes on along the minus strand of NW_022170510.1, from coordinate 13,617,261 downwards.
GAATTTAATTTAGTTAATTTAAGCATTGGTGTGCTGAGTAAAAAAACTTCGAGATGAACACACACTTGAAAAGTGAAACTCGCGCAATTTCCATAAAACGATTTCGATATCTTCGGCTATACCAAAGTTTGGTTTCAAGGTCCAAACGAGCGCTTGGTTTGGTAATTCTGTACAGAAATGACATGAATCTGTAACGAACAGAGAAGGACAAATGAAGCATAGAGTTTTTTTGAACTAACTGTACCAAAATAGGACTTATAGTACAAGGGATAATACCATTCCGAGATTTTCCAATATTTTTAGCGCATTTTATATTGTTTGGGTTTTGACCGTCTGTCCGTCCGATCCGATCAGTGGATGACGGGGTCTGAAAGGGGGGGGGGGGTTAGACATTAATGTTATCTTTCCTGGAGGATTTTGAATGTATGCCGAACGGTCTTTAAATGTTTATGTGTAAAGGCACTCCTCTCCTTATATCCGAGATTACAATTTACAACTCACTATTAGAATTAGTGGAGCACTAGATTAAACAAATGGTTTCAAAAACTTAAAAAAATGATGAATAAAGAGACGTACTCTAGGCAAACAAGTTGTAAATCCGCATATGGATTATGAAAGCGCATTTTTGGTAATACAGATCAGTATTTTATTAGCAAAGTTCAAAATTATCGATCTCACGAGTAATCTAATTCAAAATAGATTAGAGCCTGCACATCTACACTATAGCAGAAAGCTTTTAGTGAAAATTTGAATTCTCTAGCTTTTGTAATTGCTGAGATCTCAGACGGACAGCCAGCCGTAACGACTAACCAATATAATAACCGAGATAATAACGTATTTTCCCCAAATTTGAATGAGCTTCGCTTCGAAATGGAATGGAATTTATTAACGCTCCTCTAGATCGTTTATAATTTTGTATCTCTGTATGTCTGTCCGTGTGCACGATAACGATAATATTTAGAAACGTCTGATCGCTTTGAATATTAGTATACAACATAGGAAAGGTCACGATTGTTTTTCAGCTACGTAGACTATCGAGCCAAAAGGTTAAAGTCAAAAAACGATCTCGAGGATCGTTTGATATTCAGTTGTATCGGATTTTTCCAACGTTGTTCAGATGCAACAACATTTGTACACCAATTTCGAAACCAATTTCTATGCGCTATTGATCCCATTCGCCAGTTGTACCAAACTAAAGAATCCATGAACGAATGATTGCCGCGAAGATTGCCGAATATGGTGAGTTATTATTATCAAGTCAAATTCTGTGTTGAGACAAGAACGCGGGAGACAGTACAAATGAAAAGATGGTGTTTACAAACTGAAGAATTGTTTCAGTTATTGCAAGGATCTAAGAAATTGGGGTTACCTAAACAACGATTGCAGGAGAATTCATTCTTCAGGAAGATTCACCAATTTTTTCGGGCGCTACATTCTCGTCCCGAAACATTTACAATCGCCAGCGCTCTCAATCATTATTCAAAAAGAGCCCCCAATTTCTGATTAAAATTGGGGAAGTACTCTCGCGGGACCTGCGGTGCTACGTTTTCGTTCCAAAACTTTTACAACCCAGCCTCCAATTCCCTCTTATCCAGGAAGGTATTCCATACCAGAAGCATGTACTGAAGAGTCATAATGGGAAATCCATTTCACACGAAGATTTGGGGATGAAGAAAGTGTCAGCGAAATGAATTTCCAGACTTGTTATAATAGGAATAAATTTGCCAGTAAAATATAAATATTATTTCAACAATTATCGTTAGGATCTTCCAACGAAACAAGAATCGATTCAGTGTGAGCATAAAGAATCTCCACCATCAACCGAAAAGGTGGTGTTTAGCGAAAAAATGGATCGCGTCAGTTTTTTTTTTTGGGAATGTGAAAGGATGCATATTGTCGATGAATGAGCAGGTGTCCAAGAATTAAGATATCCGAAATAAGCACCTCGTGGCTACTATCTTCTTCCTAAGTTGAAAATACACTTACGAAGCCAAAGATTTGCTTCTGATGATGATCCGAAAGTTGCTGTTAGTGACTATTTTGAAGATATGCCATAAAAGGTATTAGTTTATTTCAAAAACGGTTACACAAAATTCATTTATATTTAACATGATAATACGAGATAATATATCACTTAATAAAGAAAAGTTTAAATCTTCGGGAAATTTAATCCGTAATTTAACATAGCAACATCCACAAACCTTTGAATCTGGAAAAGAATTTGAAATATTTGGAAGAAGCCGATGAATTCGAAGTATGTAATAAAGAATACAAAAAAGAATTGGACGAATTTGAAGAAACGGAATTAAAAAAATTCAAAGAGTCTTAAAATTAAGTGAATTCCAAGAACGAAATAATCCCAGTAATCTTAAGGATACAAAACATGTAGTGCATCTAAAGAATGCGAAGAAAATGAAAATCAGAAAAATGGAAAAACTAAAAAATCCGAAAATTAAAAATTGGAACATGGGAAGAAGCTGAAAAAATGATCTAAAAGTTGGTCAATCTCAACAAACCGAAGAATCAAACGAATCCGAACAGCCGAAAGAATGCCAAGAATGTTTAGTGGCTGGTGCTCGGGCTGGTGTTTCCATGACATGTAAATTGAAGTTTGCTTAGGTGTATCTAAATGAGACACGCTCGAAGGTACTCGTATATAGGATACCAAAGAGAAACTTAATTTATATAGAAACGAACTCATATTCTTCCATGTAATCCCCTTCTAATATGAATCTAAAATCCGAAGTTTGGTCTACGATGGCAATAATAAACCTAGCTTGGGATTAGAATTTAATTTCGATCATGCATGCTGCGATTTGTAATTGCAATTTAATTCGCAGGAATGGACGTTTGCATAGATTTATTAGATCACGTAGTTATACCAATAATTACATTTGAACTATTGAAGAATGTTATTATGCCGTCCAGGATTTGACGCAAACAGTCGCAGATTTAACATCAGATGAATGTCCATTTAAACACCAGTTTCTCAAATCTATACATACGTTTTTTGGGATTTTCCGCTCCATAAAAAGAAAACCACCCAATCTTAAATTTTGTTAATTGAACCTTATCCGTAATACGTATAGATGCATTTTTGGCCGTTTACGTATTCAACGAAATTCTGGATTTTGGGGTTAGTTACGAATGATCACGTTCCTCGCGCCGCGCAAGTGGTAATTAAAAGGACACGAGCTTCGCCTTTCCACTGTAATACCCAAATTTGTGGCGGATAAAATTAGTATGCCGTAATAATGCGGGAAATTTAAAATATATGTAAAAAGGCATGTAAAGAATAGACACGTGCCGTAAAGCTTTATGGCCAGATTTGCGTTTTTTTGCATGACAGATGTTTGTGAGCACTTTTGCATGTCTATCTACTCGTACTATTGTAAAGGGCCAGACGCGATTTTTTAATGCATTCGGTGTTTATTTCTCGTAAATATATAAAGAATTATGATAAATTTATTTAATATAACGTTATCCATACAAAAAAAGGGTAATTAATAGGAACATGTGTTTCGTTTTTATAGATGGATTTTTATTTTTGGAACATCTTGACATCGTAACTTATTTCAACAGTCGTCACTCTGCAATATGAAAACAGGGCACCCAAACAATAAAGGCGCAGTTTATTAAGAATTAAATTATTTTAGAGACTGTCCTCAGATCTTGAAGTGTAACACTTCCTGTAACACTCACGATTCCGAACACAGTTTAAAATGAACTAATTCCCTAAACGAACTGCGAGGGTTGAGTACGACGAAACCTTTCAAATTCTAAAATAAGGAACGACAAGTGCTTTCATACCAAATTAAATTTTCAACCACTCACAAAATTCTAGGCAAAACTTAATTGAGTGCGCGAATAAAACAGCCTATTTAATTTTTTCAGCTAATCGGCGCCTAAAGTGCTGTTCAAAAAGGAAAGAACCATTTACGATTGTCCCGCTCGATAAAAAAACGATGCACCTGCATAAGATGATAGTTTTAACACCTACAGGAAGTGCTACATATTTTCACATCTCGTAAACCACCCACCCAACAGTAAGCTTTTAAAAGGCAGGTATATACCTGGTCCTGAATGGTTATTACATTCATTGTGTAAATTGGGGGACATCCTCTTATATTATAACGACGTCCAGCACTTTATTTGAACAGCTACACCTGTGTTCTCTAGACTATAGTAATCAATAAGAGGAATGCAGCAGACAAAAAGGTAGGGGTTGTCTGTACTGGACCGCGTCTAACAAATTTCTTCCACGTACAACCCCCATCTATTATTTGGCCACCAGTAAAAAGTTACGCAAGGTACACTTCGCAAACTCGTAAATTAGGTATCTCTTGGTACCATTAACATTTAACTTTCTGGCTCGACGAATACAGTTGACATAAAATAACAATTTGAATGTGAAAAAGTACGTGATGAAAAATTAAAAAGAATACGTTAACAACAGATGCACATTAAACGCGCGCTTTGTATTAAGTGATTAACATAAAAAAATCGGGAGAATTATTACCGAACGGAATTTAACTGAAGCATGCGTTAGCACACAAAAAAAAGAAATGAAAATAAAAGTTCTTAAAATAACTAAACCCATTACTTTAACATGCATAATGTGTACGAAAGTAGCGAGAATAAAGTATGTACACGGATATGATTCAGAAGTGGCTATTAGAATATTTTACAGATTTTACACTTCGTTTCAATATACCTAATGCATACAAGATGGTCCATAAACCAATGGAAAAATATACTTTTTTAAGAAAATAATTAAATATGCGATCTGAAATCTGATACGACGAATGCGAGAGTTCTACTTTATTACAAATGAGTTAAAAACGATGTAGGGAGCCCAAAAGTTATGAAATATATAAAATCAAGCAGTGTTGTTTATACAATACAACGCAATACAAACAACTCTTTCAATATTGGCACGATCTGAGAGGCTAATCATGAAGAATGAGAATTTCAAGGGAAAACTGAGAATATTTGAAGAAATGTAAAGAGGAAATCCCGAGTGAAATCCTATTTCGTTGCATAATTTTGATTTAATTACATACTAATTTTGACCAGTATTCACTACCTGCAGCTAAGAACTGGAATTTTGCAGTGCAATCCCAATAATATCTACAATATAGGGCCCTACACTACATACCTCAATTCTGGGTGTACTTGCTAATGAAATACATTTATCAAATTAAGACCCGGCTTTTCTTATTACCGTTAACTCTATCTGACACTTACTTTCCATGGAAATAAATGTATTCAAATAATCTGTTAGATAAGTTTAACAGAAACATGAAAAGCCGGCCAATTTAGTGATTGCTTTGCTGATAATTTACTGAATGTACCAATAAATTACGAAACAATTTACAACGGATAATTGCCTATTGCCGCTTATAACTGCCAATTGTCAATTGTAATAAGCAATTAGTTATTATTGGCAATTCACAATTGTCATTCATAAGTGGTATCTCAATAAAATAAAAGGCTTGAACATTTAGAAATGTTACATTTTCAATCTGTAGGAGTTCCGCAGGACCGTATAAGTCCTTAAAGCAGTACGGGTTCCTGAAACTGTACCGCAACCATGAATAAAATGGTTCAAGTGAAAAAAATGCTCGAAAAAATGCAATCATGAACAAAACTGAAATCTGGGTTTCCTCTCAATCATAAAGAAAAAGAAATATGTAAGAATTTCGCAAAGTTATGCATAAGAAATTCGTTTGCTAAGTATACTAAATCAAAATGTAGTGGTTGGGCAAAACCTCGGGCAAAACTAAAGACAAAAATGATCATAATCCATGGTTGCATATAAAAATTACTAATGTTTTGCTTGTGAAAAGAGCCTCTCGGAAAATAATTAACGACAATCGTTCCACAAAAAGTGGCACAAATTGGAAAAATTTCGGATGAATAGACACAAAATACGCTACGATCAGAATTTACCAAAATTGCTACCTACAATGTTAATACCGAGGTTAATACATTTAAGTACTAAAAATATACTATGTACTCTATGATAATGTACCCTCGTATGTACCTATAAGCGATTTTCGTGATTTGTAACAACTGAAGATTTTGTTGTAGGTATTCTTCTTTGTGGTTAATCCGAGGTTTAAGCTCTCGATACGATATAGACTTCTAGTACAGCGAACGTTCGAGGTTATTATCCAGTAGCCGCTCAAAAAACCTATTTAGATACTGTTTTAATAAGGAAACTTTCATTTTTTGAGAAATGGGAGAAGTTCGACCACGTGCTTTAAAATTTTAAGCATAAATAAAACATTTAAAAACCATATGCAAGTACCTACGTTGCGTGTTGAAGAAGAAATAAATTTATTTTATTTAAATTTAAATGTCTTGTACCTACTGTTTATGATCGTAATATTGCAAAACTTTATGTAAAACCTAAAACTGTAAATCTTAATTGAGTGCAATGAACTATTTAACAAATGCCGATGCCGTGAGAATTTGGCAGCAATTTCTTAAACTGTGCTGTTTCAAATAACTAAACTGAATTTTTACTAAAATCTACCTAAAACTGCAACTGTAGAATCGTTTGAATTATTATGGGTGGAAATTAATGAACATAGAACTTTCTTATTTATTTATTTTTATTTTTGGCCTATGTAAAAATAATCCCAACTCCCTTATATTTTCAGATATGGACTTTCAGTTTTTTGTGAGATAAAGGAAGGATTAGAGTGTGCATTGGCCTATTGGGTCACCTTGCACTTCCGGTTTCGCTGCCATACCGAACCGTAAGTCCACGCATAAGCGGAAGGTGTCTGCTCTCATCCATACTCTATCGATCCGAAATCAATCAGTCAATACTCGAGTCAATAGGTACATATAGGGTGTAGAAACGGTTTACCCTCAGGTTTACCTCGCGGTTTACGTACAAAAGGGATTTCAATGCTAATTTCTTTACATCGAAATATTTTCTTTCTTAATTAACTTAGGATTTAGGTTTCTTGTAGTTTTTTCACGGCACGAGTGATTTTTACAAAAATCGTGATTTATAATTGGAAATATAACTTGTAATTTTTTTAATTTCTCAGATTTCCCACATCAAAAAATTACAATTGTTCAAGCTACAAGAAACCTATTTACAACTTTGCTATATAAAATAATTAGAGGAGAAAATATTTTAATTTTATGAAATTACCGAGGAAATTCCCTAGGAAATCCCTACGATGCATAAATCATTTCTAAACCCTGTATATATAAAAAAACGAGATAAAAAAGTAGCTATGGCTTCCGAAGGGGGTCTTGTTTGGTTTTTTTCAACTTTTTCGAACCTGGAGGTGCCTAAAGAAGAGCAACTGAACGAAGCTGTGGTAATGTTTGGAATGTACGCATCCCATTACGAGTCCGATTTACTATACAATTAAATTTTCGTGCGATTCTGAGAAAATTTCAGAAACTTTTCCCCTCGTTTTTTCCCGTGAATCGCTCAAGTGCGTTATACGAAAAATTTCCGAAATTGACAAAAAAAAGAGTATGTATATAAAAAATAAAGTCGTTTTTTTTTGCTGCAGAGCCCTTACGTAAACATTTGTTGTGACTAGAATAGATACCGCCCGAGATACCACCCGCGTACCTTGGTGCCAATTGGTTCAGTACAGACAGACAGACCGACCGGCATCATTGAGATTTTGTTTGATTCGGATTCCTCGTGCTTCAAATGGGTATTTCCGTAAAAAAAATGGGAGTCATTTTTTACCACAATTCAATATCTCCTTTATTAACGCGTGAGTAGTAAAAATGGCTAAAAATCCGACGTGATCCCCAATAAAAATTCGCAACTGCATTATTCGTTGAGATATTGACTTGCTGTTTAGGAACAGCAACACGTCAAAGTTTTTCTCAGGAACCGTGGGTCGCAGGTAGCTAATATGCTTACCTCGATTACACGCTCTTGGTACCTACACTACTAATCGGCGCTTGACTAACCGGCCCTATGCCTTGCTGGCGCTCGATCAACCGGATGCTTTCCTTTTGTGTGCATTGAATTATTAAAACGCAGTATAGTTAATATCGAGGTTAATATATTCGGAACTTAATTTTCCTCGTAATTTTCACTATATTAAACTTATAAATTCCTCGGCGTCTTTCGACTTCCACAGTGTGTTTCTGTAATGCTTTGGCAATATAAAACAAATGAACGTGTACGTTTCTTATTAAACCTTAAAAACAAAATGAAATTAGTACTAAAATGGTAACAAACGTACACATTCATTTGTTTTACTTTGATGTAGGAGATCTAGATTAACGTTATTGATGTGATTGTAATCAGTTTTTTTTAATTTTCATAGGGCACTAACGTGATATATCATCGAAAAGAGAAAAAAAATCTCTATTAAATGAGCCTAATGAAAAGATGCACTGCCATTAAAAAACAATTCAAATGTTTTTCGTTACTCATTTGTTTTCTAAAATAAAAACAACTGAATGCCGAGCTGAATGCTGCCTTATTACGGGAAATAAAATGTTAAACAACCTTCATATAGAAAAATGTGACCGACTGAACAAGTGCCCATATGTCGGCGTGACCAAGCGCCGGTATGGCCGAGTACCGGCTTGATAAGCGTCGACATAACCGGGCGCCGACTTGGTATATGGCCAATTCGTGCATTGACGATTTGGCAGCTTGTAATCGCCGGTTTGGAATATTCCCGACACACGGTTTTAAGGGCCGTAAGAAACTGTTCGAAGATTCTACCGAGGATTCTACGTACCCGATTTAGTACTGTAGATGGTAAGTGGTTCTCTGGCGATTCTGTGAAAATTTCATTTTTTTTCTTTCTTTTGAAACATTTTCGAAAGTGACAACAACTGTCTTTATTAAATCGAGTAGGTAGGTATAATCCTCGGTTTAATCCAAAAATGAAGTCGGTTTTAACACGGGGGTCAATTTGTGCTCTTAACTTGCCATTTTTTTTTAGCCCCGAGGAAGGATTAGAAGTTATTACTATGACCATCATACATATAAATGATTTAAATACTCAATACAGCAAGTATAGGTAGGTCTATCGCTATTTTATAAACAAACAAAATCGATAGGTGGGCTTATCAATGCCGTATATAAATTAACAGGATATAAAATGACAGATTACATTTCTCGGATTATATTTAATAAGTGTTAATTTCAACTAATTGTAATTAAAAATCGGTTTTTAAAGCGGCCATGGTCAGTAAAACACGAAATCAAGTTATGTCATTCAACTTGAATTAAAAAGGAGGCGAGTATGAATGTTCAATAATGTCGGTTTGAACAGTTATCTCAAATTAATTGCGATTTTGTGTTTTTTGCTAACTTATTTCAGAACGAACGTATCAAATCTATCGTTTGGTTAATCTTACAAAGAATGCAGTCAAAAATCGTGGGAACGCCACTGGCTTAGAAAATTAAAGCAAAGCGCAGGTAGAACATACCCTCAGGCGTAAACGAAAATAACACCTTAAAATCCTTAGAGAGTCTGGGCCTGTGAAAATAAATATTTGAATAAAGGGCTCAAGTTACTACCTAATTAATTAAGAAGAAAAGAAAAATGTGGTTGATTGGTTAACGTGAAATACGTTTCGGTGGATTAATTTACAAACGAAAGTAGACTTCGGTAAGTAGGTAGGTAATTATATGAGGTTTGTTCATTCATGAATGGGCTCGTCGAAGAAAAAAAGTAGATGGAGGTCGAAAGAAAAAAGATTCCTTTCTCTTATTAATGGACAGAGCAGCATGGCCTCTGCTACAATATTTTTTTGGATAATGCGATAAATAATAATACCATACCCTCATAAGAGGGTTCGTACTTCCTTCCTATCAGCTGTCGCGTCACGTGACGATAGACTTCCCTTTACCCTCGAAATTCCTGTTCCATCCAACGGTTACGCTTACGCAACACGGGAGGTAAATGCAAACAAGCAACGGTCGTTCTTCAGGTACCTATTCGGCGTGGCGGCAGCGATTCTGGTAACGCGAGCGGACAAAGATTTCAAGTGGTCGGTAGATATACTTACGCACAGAAATCTTCTTAGGGTCGAAGGCGTTCACTTTTTCCTCCAAGGCACCAATTTTTCCTTTAATCGCCTCCGATCTCTCGTTGACCAGCTGAAGTTGTTTGGCAAGTTCCACAAAAATATCGTTGGCCGCCAAAGCCAACGATGCGAGTTGCCGTATCGCATTGCTTAATGTATTATTTGTAACAGCCTCTAATTCATAATCAATTATTTTCGGTTTACCATCGGCATCGAAGAGGCACGGACGACTTACAAATTTCGGCTCGATCACACGCTGCACAAAGGGCATTTTTTACCGCACTGCATTCCAAAACGACACACACACACAACGCACCTTCATTCACATTTTCGCGTAACGTAAATATACGCGCCGGTTTACGCGCGAGATACACAAAACTCCGGTACCGGCAAACGAATGACACGCGAAGAAGGCGAACTCCGAAAACTGGAAATGGAAAACACGTAGAAAAGTAGAGGGGGTTAGTGCAGTGGACTCCCTTTGATTTCAGCCGAAAGAGAAGGACCAAAAATATAATAATAAAATAAGGCAGTGGCGGGCAACCGACCTATTCATCATTATTAGAAAAATGCCTTTCAAACTTTTAACGTTTTGCCGGTTGCGACATAATAATGAAACAAAGGCGGTTCGTTTTTCCACCTTATTCAACTGTCACTTGCTTCCGATCCTGTTTTTTTAATGGTTTTATTGTTGTCCTGCCAACAGGTGATTTTGCAAGGTAAATGCCAGCAATTACTGTTGATAAAGCGCCATTTCACTTATATGGCAAACATTCGATAACTTCATCCAAATAATTACAAATATCAGCCAAAAACTCTTGCTGATCTGGGGACGACATTAAATTTGAAACGAACTTTTTCCGCTCCAAATATACTTTTATCTTTTATTTGCATTTTGATTTATTTATCATGCATTTGATAACGCCATTCCAAAATGTTTACGGCGAAACTTGCAAAAAAACAAGCTATGAAATTAGTTGATGGGTCCGATACAGATAACGGAAGGTCATCTGTTTAATTACGTGTTATAGCATATATGCTATAATCACAGATTAAAATAGTATTTTGTCTGTGCTCTATAATCATTTCTCGTAACTTACAGTAGGTATTATTTTGTATTATACTATGGTATTATTTTATCTTCAAGTAGAGTAGAATGGACAACCCTGTGGTGTATCACTAATGTTAAACTGAAGGCGCAGGTTATGTGTAAAAGTCGCTAAAAGACGATATTTGGCCTATCCTAAATAACTCAAAATAACGTTTTTTGGCAGATAACCTGCACGTTAAGTTTGGCCTTTCGGGTACACACAGGGTGAATGGCAACATTAAATCCCAATCTTTGAAATACGTACATTTGATTTTGTGAAAACTTACGTATTTCACTGAGTAAAAACATCATACAAGAACCAAGGTTAAGATGCCGATAACATACTTATCTGTTAAAGTGAATTTTGTTGAACTGCAGTACAAAATTTCTTATTAAAATTCAAAATGCTAATCTTTGGGACGACAAAAAATCAGATTTATTATTTCCAATCAAAGAAGTAATGTACTACATGCGACTGCGGATTCTCTAATTCAGTCCTTTGACTAATCCGTAAGCTGGCGAAATGACTAATGGATTCTAATGGCAAATGAACGCTTAATAAAGATGGATTGATTCTGTTGTAGTAAAAAATTACATTTTCTAACTTCTCGTTTTGAACTAAATAAGTTGCAATTATATATAGTTCAGTATTCAGTAAGTTTGACCTGCAAAATGTGGTGTAAAAGATTTTATTATTTTAAATGGTCCATTTGGCTCCAAATAACATGGATTTGAAGAGCGCACGGCAATTTTTTCCCGGCACAACTGTTGGCAGCCAAAAAACCTCAAAATGTTTGAACTTTTTTAAGTTTTTCGCTTAAAACTTGAAAACGGTCCATATTTTATGAATAACACTTCTTTAGTAAAAAAAGAAAACAAACTAAATCGATCCAATAGAAAAATTGTTAAAAGCGATCAATAAACCCCCATTTTCCAACTTTTCTAAAGAACAGAGTTAACCTTTTTTTAATGCGTTGTGGTAACTAAAGGAACGATAAAATCTACTACCCCTTTCGGCCTTCCTAAAGATCTTAGGACATCCGAGTTGCAACTGATGCCCTCATGTCACTAAGCAGCGGCATTTGTGACGTTTATGCCATAGAGGTCAATCCCTTATCTAATATCTGGCAAGGCGAAAGTGTATTTCATTTTCATATATATTGTAAGGTGCTGCGTTACCTACTAATGATTTTGGACATTTTGGACCTTCTACATTATTTCAAGTTATTTCTAAATTATAAAGTATACTTGTCTTTAAAAAGTACTGCAAAACTTGTATTCCCAAATGTCATCGTTTGTGGTTGCGTTACCCCAAATAATAATTTCACTTCCGAAACACGCTTCAACTACAGTAGATTTTTAGTTACTTTTCATGTCAAATTGAATGAGCTTGGTTTGATAAATAGCTCTCGAAATATAAAACATCTCTAAAACCGTCGTTTTAGATGTTACACTTATCCAAACTACGTCTTTACGCAAGCGGCTAATGAATTTGAATTTACTACAGCATTTCTAATGTGCTTTACAACATCCCTAGGGCCTAGGGGCGTCGTTTGGGGATCAAAAAAACACCTCCTTGGGTAGGAATTTTACAGATCAGAAGGCATACCCCAAAACTGGGTATAGCCGCAAGTTTAATCGCTCCGTTTATGATGGTTGTTGAGACAAATACCATTAAACACTCATACAAGAGGTAATAATACAAGTTCAAGACAAAATTATCTGGTCTGAATATGCGAAAAATGGAAATCCACTTTTCGATTCTTCAACTCTAAAGAAGTTTGTGAATAGGTACGTTGATATATTGAATGAATAGTTGGACCAATTAAATACCTCTAATAAGGACCCGGATTTAACATGAATACAGAGAGAAAGAATGAAATTTATTGCTAGTCACCCTTTTCATACAGTTTTTAGGCATGAAGTGACACAATAATTTTGAGTTGCATGTTTCGATTTCAAGACATTTCATTTTGCGAAAGAGGTATTTGGTTCACTCGTATCAAATTAATTCAAAATTAGTACACTCTGCGATAATTATTATTAAAGCTAATAAAACGGCAAATGTGGTTTTTGTTTAGAATGAAATTATCAACCGACTTTTAAATGCCGACGCCGTCGACGCAATGGACTACACATGTGTTTCCAATTTTAGAGTTGGATAGATAAGATGATTGTAATTGTCGTGTATACATTTTTGATTTGGAAAATGATTGATTGAAACTAACGGGAGGTAAATTTCCATACACAATATTTAGTCACAGTTCACCTATTGTCCAACTCCAAAATAATTTTGCATTGTATGCCCAATGTTTAAATGTAAAAATCCAAATTACTTACTGCATTTTACGCGGTACCTAATCTGTGCTTGTCAAAATTCACCCTTAGCTTTCTTGCTTTCGGTACTAGGCACTCTTCGAACCATTTGAAATTTTTGGGGACCATTCCGCACAAGATGCACTGCACTTCGCGTTAACACGATCGAATGATTTGGTCATAAGTTATATTTTTGATGGAGGGGCGGTAACGTAAGCAGGTAGAGATTAATCACCTGATTCGCTTATCTGCACATGCGGTCACTTTTACCTTTCAATAATTGTTTTGAACGAATGAAGTCGTTCCTGATAAGATAGACATGTAAACTACAATTCTTTAACCCATGCAATTGTGTTCTAAATTAATTTTCATTCTCACATGAAAAAAGTCAAAATCTGACTTTCCTTGTCTACCTTCCAATTACATTTTGTCACTGAAATAGCTTTCTTTGGCTCGTCCAAAAATAAACTGTATTTGACTATTGTTATTAATTTATAACACCTGTGAGAAGGTGCGTGACGAATCGTAGGTTTTTCTATATGAAAGCGGCGATAATAAAAAATTGGAATGGGGTGCCAAAAGCAAGTATGCGGGGAAGAATTTAAGAAGATTTCGAAAGGATTTTTGAGGACTTATAAGGAATTTTATCCGATTTCAGGGATTTCCGTGAATCTCCAGGAATTGACGGGGATTTCTTTGATCGCTTGTAAAAATTTTTCTATTGGACCGATTTTGTTTGTTCATCCTTTGATCGACGTAGAATTGTGTATTCTTTAATTTACTAAAGAAGTGTTATTCATCAAATATGGACCGTTTTCGAGTTTTAAGCGAAAAACTGAAAAACGTCCGAACTATAGCGAAAACTATTTAACGTAAACACAGTGTGCGTGCATGCCTGTTAAAACGAGCTATTGTTTTACTTTTTTCGCTATTTGGTTCGTTATGGCGCCAGGAATGTTTTCTGCGTTTATTATTAAAAATGTAATAGTAAGTATAAAACACATGTTTTTTCATGTACGATAATCTTACACGTTTACGGTTTATTAACGATCATCAATATCGTTTATAATTGTGTATTTCTGTCTATCTGCCTGTCTGTCCGTCTGCCAATGTGTACTATAACTATAATATGCATAATGATACAGGGTTATTCAAAAAGATGAACCCAATTTAATTAATTTGTATAGAATAAAGCATATATATCGTAGCCACTTTATATAACTCGTCATTTTATTACGCGGGCAGATAGTAAAAATGAATGCGTTAGTGCTCGTATTTTACAATCTACCGCTTGCTTTTCAGGCATTTATAAAATGACGAATTATACACAATGCCTACGACATATACACTACATAGTCCTATATACTTAATAAAGAGAGAAAGTTTCAAAGTTTTTTTTATATAGATTGCAAATATGTTTCCCCTGCGATTACCAGAACTAGATAAGGACACAATGACGCCATTTGCGAATAAACAAAATCAATTTTGTAACTAATAACGATACATGATGCCTTGCCTTGGGCATCGCGCCGTACACAATGTGCAATAAATCTACCTTTCCAGCTTATCTACGTACCTATGTAATAATCCTAATAACGATGTTTGCCCAAATTTTAATCCGCAAAACAATTTTTGCGTTAACCTCTGAAAGCGTGTTTACGACCACCGCATCGATAGCCAATGTTGTATTAAAGCACGTAGCGCACATGGGAATATTAGTTTAAGTTTTCATCTTACCGAATCGGAGTTATCGAATCTTTGCCATGCTTTAGTGATATTTACAATGTTGAAGATAAGGTAAATGGGCTTTATATTGCACCCGTGTAGTGATTTTTGTTCTCAACTGTAAACGTCTATTAATCAAGCAAAATTCAAACGATGAAGTGTCACTTTAACCTCCTACTCGCGAAAATTTGGCCTATGTAAAACGTCTGAAACCAATGAGCCCAAAGGTGATATCTAACTTGCAACTTGCTATTAGGATATTACCTGTGCGTTCATTTGTTTCAGCCGTTTTACACATGGACAGATTTTCGCGTTCGACTTCTGAATAAAAAGTTATAGACTAGAAACAAATTTCGAATGAAAATTCAAAGGGCTGTAACTTTTGAACTAGTAGCCCAATCTTGGAACTGTTTGGAATTATGGATTCTACAGGCCACGTTCTATAAGAAAAAATTTTTTCCAGGTCGATCTGAGACAACTTTTTGTGAGGGCCTCAAAAAAAGGCAGTGTACAACCTTCCTTTTTTACCAAAAATCGACTGCACCAAAATTTCTCTCTTTCGAAAGAAAATTCATTAAGAATTGATTCATTCTGTTCATGTTTCAAAATAAAAATAGTTCCTATTTCTGTATTATGTAATAAAATGCTACACTGGTAAAGTAATAGGGGGCAGATGAGGAAAGGTGTTACTGTCGCTGTAATGGGAACTCAAATTTCCCGACATAAAGCATGAAAATGAAGGTATCGTGACGAATTCGGGAAAAAAATTTGAAGTACCTTAAAAATGGCACCCCCTCTGAATAGGCGAATAAATCTGATGGTCTGTCTTATTCTTAAGTCCCAACTACATAAATGCCTAACAGCCCTGCATACTTCATCCTCTCGACGGACCTAGTCAACAATAGTTGGAAAGCGGCTTTAGTGCAGGGGTTAAGAGCCAAAATAGGTTTCAACCTTGCATTTTGTGATAACTTTATGAAACTTTCAGAGGATGTTCTAGACACCCTAAGGTTCAATTTCAGCTATGCCGCCACCCCCGCAACCCCGGACGGCACTTGCTATAGCGGGTTCTTAAGTGCAAGGTAGCATTTCAATACCCGCCCATAAAATGGGTCAAAAATGTATGTCCAGGGTTTGTTTTGTATTTTCTTACATCTAGGAAGGTTGAAGGGAATTGTCAAATACCCAGGGAGAATTTATTTAGGGTATTTTACGTGGTTTGCTTATTTTTAAGGCGCTTTTAACAGTGCGGACTAGGGAATGCAATCCCGCAGCAAAATCTCAATCCCGGTATTTGCGGGATTGTTAGATGTTAATCCCGCGGGATCCCGGTATTTGCGGGATCCGCAAAACTTTAAATAAATTGGCAAATAAGCAATTCTGTGCGGTTAACTTCTGTATTAAAATAAATCGCTAATTATCACAATATTTAACAAAAAAGTACCTTCGGCCTAACTTAGAACTCAAAAAAACCTTACCTGTAAAGCACAAAAAGTCTTCTAAAGTGCCTCAAAAATCATAGTACATTTTTAACGAAAAAAGTTTAACAATTATTTAAAAAATAATTCGCCGTTATCAGTTTCATTAACAAAGTAAACAGAGTCGTCCCCTTGGTCGACAAATTCCTCAGTCCCGCAAATCCCGCGGGATCCCGCTCCATTTATGTGCGGGATTAATCTCGCAAAAATGCTGCGGGATCCCGGTATTTCGGGATCCCGCAATCCCGGTATTGCATTCCCTAGTTTCTAGTCTATAACTTTTTATTGAGAAGTCTGATCGAAAAAGTACGAATTGTTTTGGATTCTACGCACCAAAATTAATAAGAAAAAGTGTTTTCCCGACAAATTTTGGTGCAGTCGATTTTTGGTAAAAAAGGAAGGTTCTACACTGCCTTTTTTTGAGGCCCTCAAAAAAAATTGTCTCAGATCGACCCGGAAAAAAAATTTTCTTATAGAATGTGGCCTGTAGAATCCATAATTTCAAACAGTTCCAAGAGTGGGCTACTAGATCAAAAGTTAAATCACGTAAAATACCCTACATAAATTCTCCCTGGGTATTTGACAATTCCCTTCAACCTTCCTAGATGTAAGAAAGTACCAAACAAACCCTGGATATACATTTTTGACTCATTTTATGGGCGGGTATTGAAATGCTACCTTGCACTGCACTTAAGAAACCCGCTATAGCAAGTGCCGTCCGGGGTTGCGGGGGTGGCGGCATAGCTGAAATTGAACCTTATGGTGTCTAGAACATCCTCTGAAAGTTTCATAAAGTTATCACAAAATGCAAGGTTGAAACCTATAATGAATAGCGAAGAAAAAGATCTAGTTTTGTTTTAGTACAAGAATTCGTGCCGTCTTGTGTCTGTTTCCCACCCCCCTTAATTTCCTGATTTGCCTCCCGTAGCCTATCACCTGTTTACAAAACTAAAAGTTAGTTCGGTTATGAAAACATTTTTCACAAACGAATAAAAGCATTTCCGTAAGGTGATCGGGTGTTGAAGAAAAGCTCCCAGAAGTGCGTTGAGTTTCGGAGGATTAGCTCGAAATTTAAAATATACTTTCAGTTTGGATCATTATTATTTCAAGGCAGGAGATTTATCAAATGACTCTCGTAGATGTAATGTACGGCCAGGATTATGTAATTAATTGCGGACGTACGTAGCAATTTTATAAAAGTAGTTATGAAGGAGAATTGGTATTATAGATAATTAAACAGAAAACTGTGACGTCGACGTCGAGATCCTTGTTTCTCAATAACAAAGCGTTTGTTTATGATGATCTAACGTATTTACAAAGCCAAAGATCAGCAAAGCCTGGACCTTTAAAACCCCCACGCTGCCTAATGATAAAAGTTCCGTACTTTAAAAATAAGTATCTGTAGGGAGCAACTTGTAGCAAATCTGTAGACCGTAACTGTCGACTGTCGCTTCCTGCAGTGAGCAGTTCGATTATTTAGTTATGTAACCATTCAGTAGTTACACATCTGGGACCGATGCAGAAAATTTGAACTGCTCCCGTTCCTTATTCTTGTGGAAGTGCTACTGGCTGACAGATGGCGTATGCTGACAACAGTAATCAATAAAGTATCTGAATTTTAATTTTAAATTAAGACAAAAAATGTAGTAATGCGATTAAATAATAGATAAAATCACTAAAAACGGATGTAACAGTTTTATCCACAAAGTTTATTAACAAAGCAGTTTATTATTTTACATAAAATTTACGTTAGGTAGGTACCTCTCATTTTTTACACAATTATGCTTATGTACTATATACAAACGAAAAATCTTTGCAAAACGCTTTGAAAAATACAAATTACATTGCTCCCTAATTAATATAAATTCAAAAACTGTCAACAAATGATTATGCACGATTATTTGTTTATTTATTATCACACTTTTGTACAGTACCATAATATCAGCTGAAGTAGTAGTAATAAGCGCACCGCATAAGCAAATTGAATGAAAAAAATGGTCCAAACTCGATTTTTTTCTTTTTGATTTACAAAATACGTTTCTTATTGTACTCGTAATTATTACATAAGTACTTATACAACATCACATCTTTGATTTCTTATAAGTTACAACAATTAACTAAAACCCTGTTATACAAGAAGCTTCATTTATAGGTAATAATTCTAATTAGAGATATTCATCATGAATGCTAATAGACAACGATCTACACAGTTTTACATTCCATCTTGCACATGAAATATACACCAACTTATCAATACAACGCAGATTTAATTTTGTTAGTACACACATTCTTGATAGCCATTGATAGTAGGACAGAAACTACAGTTTAGACAATATAACTCCCATTGCGAAATTGGTGACAATTTCAACCCCCTCAGGTTCTTTCTACTCAACTAGACCGTAAATTTATGATAGAATCAGGGGCGCGCAACGGGAAACAATATCGTGTCACTGTATAAGTATAATAGTACGTAAGTGGTTGAATAGACTACAGCGAAAGCTACAGTATTTTGCACATAGAGGCTTGAAAACAATCTACAAGCTGTAGGTAAGTGAAAAATGAAATTCAAACCGTATTTCCCACACCGTCAATTTTTTTGATTCATTGTAATGGATATGTTAGGAAAAGTGCACGAAATTTGTCAATGAGATATGACATTGATATGTTTAGTCCGTAAGCTATAAATGCTTTGAATAAAAATGCCATAAAGGATCTTCCAACCAGTTATACTACCTATATGAAAGGACGATAGTCCCGTTAAAGATCCTCACATCCTCAAATGACAACCATCTTTAAATTTTTACCAATATTAAGAGCTATAAATAAGGCTAAAAAATAGTGTAGGTACAAGCGATGGTTAGTAAGGATGTTAGTAAGATGAAACAACATGAACTAAATTAGGACATCAATGTTAGCGAAAGGTAAAATGATTCCAGAGTTTCAGAAATACAATACTTCATTAATATTTTGGAGACAATCTCAAGTATTTAAATGTCAACACATTGGGTTTGCACACAGTCAATGCTAACTATAGAAACAGTGTACTTTTACATCGGGCTTATTCGTATATATTACAAGCACCCAACACCAGAATTCAGCTCAAACTCACAACTACTTAACCTAATTTAAAGTAAGCAAGATGTGTTCATCAACCCCTAAGAGCTTTTTTTAGCTTGATTCTCGCTCAAGTTGACAAACTGAGGTGAGCTTACATGGTATGCCTACTAGGCATTTTAAAATTATTTGCGCTTTTTACTTACTGAAGCGCATCCGAGAAAATGATCCATTCTCCACAAACTCACTTTAGGGAATACATGCTTTCAGATTACTACTTATAGAAATTACGGTATTTTATAAACTTTTGACTTTAAAGTTCTCGAGCGAGGCATGATTCAACTAAAAAGTATACAATAAAATTTAATTATTCATTTTAGTAATTTTAAAACGTCTCTACTCTCCATACTCTTGTCGAAATTTTGGGAATAAATAATTACTATTATTATTTAATATTTTACTACGAGAAGACAAATTAACAAAATTGTTTATTGTCTGGACAAGCTTTTCGGCATATTTTCGAAGACCTAATACACCCAACCACAGCTTTTTCTGTTGTAATTCAGAAAGTATTCATAAGTAACAACACGAATGGTTGTGGACAGTAATAAACAGAAACGACTGTCGGTGAAAAACTAAATCAATTTTGTATCAAATGGCAATATTTGGAAAGCTATCTAAGGCCCGGTTGTACGTCAGTTTAAACTTCAGTTTAGTTTAAATGACAGATTTCAGAAACACGATTGGTCAACTTGCCAATCAAATCCTGTAACCCACAATGTAACTATAAACTGAAGTTTAAATTGACATTGTACATCTGGATCTAAGCAATAAATTGATACGACTACCTAGTGAAGAAAACGTAAGTTACCTGTGCATTGAATATCAAAAAATGGTAACGGCGAGGGATAATGTGGAACGCTACACTTTATAAAATGTAAGTATTATAAAAGATTTAATCGTGTGATAATCCCCTTTTCAAGATGCTGAATTTTAAAGGGGCAAGAATCGCAAAAGATACAAATGGAGTCAATTTCAGGTTGATCCGAAGAAACGTAAAAGCAGTCCAATATGGCTAAAAATGGTTGAAATTTGTGTAAGTTCTCAGACGGAAGATCTCGATGTGAAAAGACTGAAAATAACTCATCATTCAGCCCATTCAACAGTCTTTATTATTATTTATTACTAAATAAGCAAAATGTGGAGTTGGTGAGCAGAAATTAATATAAATTACGGGACGGGACGAAGAGCTCCGTTCCCAATTTGTTAGTTTATAGTTTACGGAAAGATTCTGAAACCCCCGGTCCATCTAGTTCAGGAGGAATTAGTTGTAATTGTATCATGTTGAAATTTTCATCGTTTCTTATGCCGAAATAAAGACAATTCACCTGAAACTTTCGTCAAAAGTGATCAAAGTACACGGTGTTCATGTATTTATTGCGGCCAGTATACGCACACTTCAAATCAGGAGTCCCTCGGCCCTGCGTCATTGATTTGTGAATCAATTTCAGACAAGTTTTTTTTAATCTATTTCGCCTATTTGATAGTTGTTACAGCGTTTTAGCGTATGTCTGAAATTGATTCACAAATCAATGACGCATGGCCACCGTTTGCAGCCTACGGATCAAAATGAATGTTTTTATTGGGTTACTCCCGAAAAACTGTAAGTATGCATTTTATAAAAAACTGTGG
Source organism: Photinus pyralis (assembly GCF_008802855.1). Lineage (NCBI taxonomy): Eukaryota > Metazoa > Arthropoda > Insecta > Coleoptera > Lampyridae > Photinus > Photinus pyralis. The sequence continues at coordinate 13,595,862 of NW_022170510.1, read as the reverse complement.
AGAACAAAATCAAAAACAAAGAAAATGGTTTTTTAATAATTGCTGTATGACCAATACGAACCGAGTTGTGGCTTGTTAAGGGTTAGCTCTTGTTCGTTAAACGCTAAATTAGAGAGTTTCACAGTCAAATAACGGAAAAACTTGTAGAAAAATGTTATTGCTGCTCCTTATGAAGTAAGGGAAGCGACAACAGTATTCTTGTAGAAAAAGTATAGTATGTAATGAGTTTTATCAACTTCTCTAGATACTCGTTATTAAACATCCGCTACGCTCGTGTTTAACATAAATTTGTGTCTAAAGCGTCGTTTATAAAACATGATACATAATAATGTACTATTTAAAAAAAACTTTTCTTCTTTTTTTTAAAAACAAACTAGCATAAAAATTAGGTGAGTTACAATGAAAATTAGGTAGATCCGTACTTTTTTCAGTGAAAAAATTAACACAAGCAACCCCCTAATTACCACCCTAATTAAAATTAGTCCTTTATTCTCTAATTACGTATTATTAATACATTCTAGTAGTGTTTAGTAGTAGTTTAGAAGACTTAATTTTGAAATATTTGAAGCTAAACGTGAAAAACGAATTTCTGCAATTTTGTGAAAAACGTCCTTCTCTTCAAAATAATTACAAAACAACTGAAGACTTGTCGTTTGCACTTTGGCGATAAATCTTGTATACTTTGTAGACTAACTGGATAGTATACAAACCAACCAATATTCGTAGCTATTTTAGTGAAACGATGATTTCCCATCAAAATAACCATACATTTGGATAGTTTACATACTATCTAGCTAGGTACCAAATAACTAGCGAAGTAGTAAACACTTTATCCGTAACATATATTATAAACACTTTTACAATTAAAGCTTAGCTGCTTAGCATAAGATGGATTATGACATTTTCTTTAAATTTTTGAGAATACGTTAAGGGAATGTGAATCTTGGACTATATGTAACCCCTCTTATACGCATTTCTCACATTTTGCTTACAATTTTTGATTTTCAAAAAGTAAATAATCCGTTTATTTTAAACTAAAAGTTTGTCTGGGACTACATTTGATGCAAATGCAAACTTTACACGCATCAGTATATCGTTCGATTATTTATAAACGAGCGTATTAGCAAAATCGGTAGTATAAGTTTGGAAGGGCCACCAAAGATAATCGCTCGAGAAACAAAGGCCATGAAACTGAATGGAGAAGTTAATGGGTGATAAAGCATAAGGTTTTCCGTTTCACTACATTTTCTTTATTGTATAGTCGCGGTAGAAAGATAGTAGCTATAGGTATAAACGACGTACAGCCTCATTCTTGTGTAGCATTTTAAACGTGCACAGAATTTAAATTATGGATAATGTACGACATAAATTTTAAGAATAGCTTGAATTACGATCAAAAATTTCGATTCGAGCCCAAATTACTCAAAAAATTCTTTGTTGATGAGTGAAACGTTCAAATAGTAATTTGATTTTAGTTTGAGTTTTTACGTGCGACACAGTCATCAATATTTCAGAAAATTTGAAAGAAGTTTTATTGAAAAGAAAACCGAAAGTTTCACCTTATAGGTAGCGCAGAAATCAATATTAATACTTCGTACATAAAAAGCTCCTCGCCACAGCGCGGCGTTAATAGCTCAAATCTAATCTGAGCAATGCCGGAAATCTCTATAAATCCACTAGTCGCACTTCTAGGGTTTTTATGATGGATTTCAAAACGCAACGCGTATTATATTGATCGATTTGGTTTGCTGTAAAGGTTTATCCCAGTGCAGATAAAGTATGGTGTCAGATCAGATTTGGTAGACAACATCCGAATGCATGGTGGATTTTTAGAAATGTATTTGTAGATGTACCTTACTTTTGTTATGAATAGACACACGTCATTACAGTTGTAGCAAAACTTACGGTAATTTCATCGCGCAAAAGATGCTGATTTTCATACCGAACAAACCCCCAACAGTTAGGTACGTCTTTAAAAAAGCTTCACAATATGGTTGCTAGTAAAGAATGGTTCATATATTTTTATAACAACAACTTGGGCTCACAGCACTAATAGGTACCAAATATTAAAGTAATAAAGAGTTGAACCGTTGAACCTGTTGTGACAGATCCATTGTGCGTATATGACGTTAACTACCTACTCTCTGTAAACATAAAGCAAATTAAGTTTAACACATTATTACTAGTTCCATCTAAACATTCTAAAAATGTCGAACAAAAGTAATAACATTTTGTGCGTCCGTGACTTTGTTTAAAATCTTCATTCGAATGTGCATGGCAATTATCTCAAGACCATTGCCATTGGTTTCAGGGCGATAATTTTCGTGGTAAATTGAAGCAGTATCAAATATATAATAATAATAATATTTTATTGGGTGATGCAGCAGTTCACAAATTCAATTAGGTACCTATCCACAATTTCAATTTAAATATCAAGGAAGATGCACGTATGTGCAATAGACTGCAACCCGAAAGGAGAATTTCGGTTGAAGAGCAATACTCAAGGACTGCTCTTCGCTCTACCACGTATCTTCAAAATTGCTGCGAAAGAAATCATAACTGACAAAATGTATAATCCGACTAGTGTTACCCGATAAGCATTGATGCCTTATTTGCTTTATGCAAGTTAATGGTCTAACATTAAAGATGCCATACGATATTTAAATAATTTTAAGAGTAAGCGTTTCAACTCGGGTGAAAGGGCATTATGCATTACAACTGCATTGTACCTATACAGGGTGCCCATTATGTATGGAATATAGTATTATCGCGGTAAATATCCAATGTATACAACATTTTTCTGTATGAAAGTTATTTAACATTTTTTTTCCATAATAAAGCAGCATTCAGTTGTTTTTATTTCAGAAAACAAAAGAGTAACGAAAAACAATTAAATTTTTTCGATGATATAACAAGTTAGTGCCCTTATTCAAGAAAATTTGTCAAAAAAATTTATTATAATTTGATGAATAATATTAATCCAGATATCCTACATCAAAATAAAATAAATGAACGTGTATGTTTCTTATTAAACCTTGAAGACAAAATGAAATTTGCAATAAAATGGTAACAAACGTACACATTCATTTGTTTTATTTTGATGTAGGATATCATCGTTATTGATGTGATTGTAATAAGTTTTTGTTGTTACACCTACGAAAAGAGAAAAAAATCTCTATTAAATGAGCTTAATGAAAAGGCGCACTGCCATTTAAAAAAATCAATTGTTTTTCATTACTCATTTGTTTTCTGAAATAAAAATGTATACATTCGATATTTACCGAGATATATACTATATTCCATATATAATGGGCAGCCAGTATATAGAATATGTTAATTATTATTGATGATGGCAGAATTTCGTGGCCATCACTTGCGTTTAATCCACTGGTATTTTAGTTATTGAGTAGAGTGATGAAATACTATCAGATAAACTATAATATTAAGTTATGAACATGAGCATCATAACTATACTATAATAAATCATTTTTTACCCGTACTATGCATTATTGGAATAAACCTGAAACAGGTAGGTTTTTATTCATAATTTCACCGTTTATATTATAAAAAGAATACCTCCCTCAAACACTCTTTTTGATTTGTAAGCACCCTCTCCACAAATTTTGAATTAAAATGAGGTTCGTGTCGTACCTTATTTGAAGAGAATTTTAATTCATTGTTTTGCAATATGCAGCTTTTTGTATTTGGTGGAATCGTAACTGAAAAAAGGAATCCATAACAAAATTGATGTAGAAGGAGTTTACTATTTAGTGTAAGTTTTAAATTAAATGTTAAAAATGAAAATATACTAAATAGTAAATGTGACATTGTTAGCTTCAAATCTTAATTTAAAATTTTCGATGGGGTTCTTATAATTCAGAGGAGTTGTTAGAGGGCAAGTATTTATGTCAAATTACAGACTTTTATAGTCCATAATAACGTTAAAAATAAATGTATTCCATAGATCCTTTCACCTAACATTGATATTACGATTTATGAACATTCGTTTGAATCAAAAAGTAATTTTCGTACAGAGATGACTGATTAAACAGAATAGGCCGTAAAACACAGTAACTCCACAGTTTTCCGCTCGAGCCATGTGTATGTTGAACAATTTGTCCCTGGTAGTACCCTCGTATATTTAAAATTGTATTACGTAGATAGAAAATTTCGTGCACTTTTGACCGTCGCTACGTTAAATGAAGTTTAAAAGACGGCAGTGAATGTGTTTGTTATTAATCTACTAAAAATAATCTGACACATCTCAGATTATTATTATTGTTTATTATAACAACACCCTTACTTGGCACAAAATTGCAGTCTGTATTTGTCCCTTTTTACGTTAACAACAATTTGGAAATTAGTGCATTCCTTAATTTCCAAATAAATAAATTTCTCTATACATTTCACTACGTGAAACGAAACAAAATTGTTAAACTAATCCTAAGAGAACGACCTGGGCTATGCATCCACCTCATGGCAAACCTCCATGTAGTCGGGATGAAGCATGATGTCTTTGATCATATCTTTTAACATGGTGTAACGAGGTACAATGGGATAGAGCTTTGAGTTCATATAGTCTGACTGAAAGTGAAAGTAATTCAAATTAGTTTCCTGTAAGTAATGATGATTCACATGGAAACGATTCCGTGCTTGATTAAGAAGCGGCATTACTCAGAAAACAAAAAAATATATGCGAATTACAATAAACAGTAACCTTTACAACGTGCTTGCTTTACAGCAATCTGTTTTTCGATAGAAAACGAACAAACAAAAAGATAGATAAAAAGCAAAGAACATAATTCTATGCGAGCGCAATATGACAGTACGATGAGTATAAAATAAAATATTTTCCTACCTTCAATTCTCGAATGAGGTTTCTTAATCCAGTATATTTCTTTAAAAGTCGGTAAAGATCGTTAGTCATTTGAGTATTTTCCGTATCGATTTGTGACGTAGTCATATCTGAAAAAGAAGACGACGATAAAAAATACAGCAAACAATACATACAGAGTGTCTCAGGAAACGGCGATGCATTTTTTCACGAAGGTGGCCTTTGAAATTAGCATTCAGCGTACTACTCCAACCTCATTCTAGCATCAGGCAAGCGCAATAACGTACGTTGAACGCTAATTTCACATACACAAAGGCCTCGTGGATCCTTAGTGAAAAAATACATTTATTCTGTTTGCTTATGGTGCGTTCAACTTGGGACACACGGTATAAGACTAAAGTTATGCAATGTGTTTTTTGAAAAGCCGTCAGGAATCTGGGTATCAAAAAGACTTAAAAAATCGACTGCACCAAAATTTCCGGGTCGATCTGAGACAATTTTCTTTGAGAGCCTCAAAAAAAGGCAGTGTACAACCTTCCTTTTTTACCAAAAATCGACTGCACCAAAATTTCTCGGGAAAACACTTTTTCTTATTAATTTTGGTGCGTAGAATCCAAAACAAATCGTACTTTTTCGATCGGACTTCTCAATCAAAAGTTATGGACTAGAAACCAATTTCGAAAGAAAATTCAAAGGGCTGTAACTTTTGAACTAATAGCCCAATCTTGGAACTGTTTGAAATTATGGATTCTACAGGCCACATTCTATAAGAAAAATTTTTCTCCGGGTCGATCTGAGACAATTTTTTTTGAGGGCCTCAAAAAAGGCAGTTTTTTACCAAAAATCGACTGCACCAAAATTTCTCGGGAAAACACTTTTTCTGATTAATTTTAGTGCGTAGAATGCAAAACAATTCGTGCTTTTTCGATCAGACTTCTCAATAAAAAGTTATAGATTAGAAACTAGGGAATGCTCTCTAATCCCGAAATACCGGGATCCCGCAGCATTTTTGCGAGATTAATCCCGCACATAAATGGAGCGGGATCCCGCGGGATTTGAGGGACTGAGGAATTTGTCGACTAAGGGGACGACTCTGTTTACTTTGTTATTAAAACTGATAACGGCGAATTATTTTTTAAATAATTGTTAAACTTTTTTCGTTAAAAATGTACTATGATTTTTGAGGCACTTCAGAAGACTTTTTGTGCTTTACAGGTAAGGTTTTTTTGAGTTCTAAGTTAGGCCGAAGGTACTTTTTTGTTAAATATTGTGATAATTAGCGATTTATTTTAATACAAAAGTTAACCGCACAGAATTGCTTATTTGCCAATTTATTTAAAGCTTTGCGAGATCCCGCAAATACCAGGATCCCGCGGGATTAACATCTAACAATCCCACAAATACCGGGATTGAGATTTTGCTGCGGGATTGCATTCCCTAGTCCGCACTGTTAAAAGCGCCTTGAAAATAGGCAAACCACGTAAAATACCCTAAATAAATTCTCCCTGGGTATTTGACAATTCCCTTCAACCTTCCTAGATGTAAGAAAATACAAAACAAACCCTGGATATACATTTTTGACCCATTTTATGGGCGAGTATTGAAATGCTACCTTGCGCTTAAGAAACCCGCTATAGCAAGTGCCGTCCGTGGTTGTGGGGGTGGCGGCATAGCTGAAATTGAACCTTAGGGTGTCTAGAACATCCTCTGAAAGTTTCATGAAGTTATCACAAAATGCAAGGTTGAAACCTATTTTGGCTCTTAAGCCCTGCACTAAGCTTAAGACCAGAAATGTCTTACAAACTTATTGCATAGTCAGAAATGTAAGATACTTAACCCTTTTACTACAAAGGACTATACGTGGATCGCAATGCACTAATCAAGTGTCTTTGGGCTTTTGTCTGGTGTCTATAGATGCCAATGACACAGATTATCTCGTAGGGTAATCTGTGCTAATGATGTACACGTTTAGTCAGAATGTGATACACTGCTCGGAGAATAGAAGCTTTATTCATTGGTACTGTACACTGAGCAAGTGTACGTTTTTGAAAGTGTAAAATGAATTCACACAAAAGGCAAATGATATTCAAATTTTCACATCAAAATCACGCTAAACTAAATTTTAATTTCAGTTTTTAAAAATGCAAAGTAACCCGAGCAGATATAAACTTGTGTGACGTGGAATCGTTGAAATCTGCATACTTAACCATCACTCAGTTACAAATTTCCATTTGAAATGCGAAATTTTAATTTATAATAACGAACATGAGCATAAACTAAACGTGAAATTGTTATTGCAGAAATAAGTGGAAATTTATTTTAATTATAGGAACGATACGGCAGCGGTTTTCGATGTTTGCCGTTCACACGAGAAACGTTTGGCAAACTCCCAACATTGGGGTTAGACTCATCCCCTTAATAGTTCAGTCAGGCCAGAGCAAAAATTATGGTAACGCAATATTAAAACTTACTTTCTAGACGCTCTATTCGTTCGCGACGCCCTTGAGCTTCCTCGGCGAGCTTTGCGGACGTTTTCACGCCTTCGCCGGACTTTTGCGCCTTCTCCATAATCGTGCAGGCGCGAAGCACAAACGCCGGCACGGTTTCCTGCTTTTCCTGCTTCGGAATGTCTACCAAAGTCCAGTATTGAGTTTCCAGTCGGATTACCTCCTGAAACAAGGAATTCATACGATCATTCGTTAATCCCTTAGATTGCGCGAGGAGTTCGTATAGGGAAAAGCGCAATTTTATTTGCAGATGATAGTATGATACGAGAGGTCGAAAGGATCAACTTAATTTTATTACGGTTTTGTTTTAATGCTTAGGGAGATTGTTAGGATGAGATGTTTAGGGATTATTTGTATGCAAAATTATTCGGAACTTTGCCTCAGAATTAATATAAGTAAGTAGCCTAGTAAGCAGGGTAACCTCTTGTTATTCGACTAAATTAAAAAGTCAATTTCTCGATTGAACAATAGGTAGTCCAAAGAAAATGAAACAACTTATCCATTTTTATCTCTAACCTATTGTAATACATGCTAGGTTATTACAAGTGATGCTCACGATTTCTAGCGTACATAAATCTAAATCTAAATAAATCTCTTACGATCTTTAAACTTTTCCCGGCACTACAACAATTGACAATATCTGCTTTACATCGCACACGCGACGAAAATCAAAATATGGAAACTAAAGCAACAATATTGAAATTAATTAATATGACAGCCACATCTTTACTTGTTTTAGGAAACTATTTTAGTTGCATAAAATTAGGCTCTCTAGTGATTTTCTCATTTAAAAGTAGACATAGGGACCTATGTCTAGTTCTTAATAAGAATCACTGTATATACCCAAACGAACGTATACAAAACTATATAAAATAGGAGCTTATCTTTCCAATGGTACCAACTGAAGTGCTCTTAAAACATATCATTCCAGTAATATTTTCAATAAAAATCAGGAATATCACGTATACTTTGTAATAACCCTGCATAGTTAAAATAAGCCACGTATTTACGACGTGGAGTGGAGTGGAATAGGTACGTTGTTTCAGAAAGAGAAAGAGTAACGCGTTTTCATAGAAATAAAAAATTAATGCTGCAAACCTGTGCCTGTGAAAGGTTAATAATAAGAAATACGGCAGGCAATACAGCTTACTAGACAGAACAAGTTAAAAAGTAATCGTAAACGATTTACATAAAGCGCATTTCCACTTGCATTCATTTCCCATTTGTAAGATGCAACTTCTGTTAAAATCGTAAAAATCCGGCCACAAATATGAAAATAGCGTTGCACATGGGCAATCCATTTTTGACGTGTTACTTCAATTTCAGTTTATGAGAAGAATTTCATTTCAATGCTTTTCTAAATAAGAAAGTTGAAACTGCGCATGCGCAAACCTAAATTTTGAAACTAATGTTAGATTTTCCTTTGTTCCAAGCGCCTAAGTATCAAATTTCACTTAAATGGTTCCATAGATTAAAAAAGTTGGCACTGCGCATGCGCAAAATAAAATTTTGAAACTGGCGCTAGATTTTCCTTTATTCCAAGTGCCTATGTATCAAATTTGGTTTAAATTCTTCCATAAATAAAAAAGTTGGCACTGCGCATGCGCAAAACCAAATTTTGAAATTGGCGTTTGATTTTCCCTTATCCCAAGTGCCTATGTATCAAATTTCGTTTAAATTCTTCCATAAATAAAAAAGTTGGCACTGCGCATGCGCAAAACCAAATTTTGAATTTGGCGTTTGATTTTCCTTTATCCCAAGTGCCTATGTATCAAATTTCGTTTAAATTCTTCCATAAATAAAAAAGTTGGCACTGCGCATTCGCAAAACCAAATTTTGAAATTGGCGTTTGATTTTCCTTTATTCCAAGTGCCTATGTATCAAATTTCATTCAAATACTTTTATAAGTAAAAAAAGTTTGCAATTCGGTTTATAAATGGTCGAGATGCGAAAAGGGCACTGTGAATTTTGAATCGATTCGATTCCACTTTTGGCATTGCGTATTATATGGCTAAAGCTATGCCCATATTGAATTTCATGCAATTCAGTTCATAACTAACGGAGATGTAAAAGCGATCGAACATTTCTAAACAAAGTTATCGTTTACACGGACAGATAGATGGACAGACAGACAAAGGAACAGACGGACAGACCAACCGGCAGGCGACAGATAGCAATGCAAAATTATAAACGATCTCTAGGGTCGTTAATAAACGGCAAAAGTGTAAAATCATGGAACATGTAAAAAACGGTTTTTTGTTTTTTTTTACAATAACTTTTTTTGTAAGCGGTACAGAAAAAATTCCTTCCTTGGTACAAGACTCGACACCATAACGAACCAAATAGCGAAAAAAGTAGAACAATAGCTCTTAAGATAAAGAACGAGTAGCGTCGCAAAGCGAGCGGACGGACGGACGGACGGACGGACGGACAAAGTGGCCACAATAGCGCATTTTTTTTTATTTTTGTGGAAATGCGCTAAAAAGAGACGGTTGGTTAGTTGAGATTTAGTGGGAAGCCGAGCTTTTGATATTGCCCTACCTCTTCACTCCTGCCCAACGAATACGTTCCTTCGAAAATGAAAAGAGCTAACGATCCCACTGACTCACTGACCCTAATATTTAAAATTTAGTGGTGTATTTTAATTGGACTGTAACCATTTATCTTACACATACGTTAAAACCACCCTGTTAGGATGTATCGACATCTTACACGAATTTCCATTGAATACATTCGATGCAAAACACCTTTTCAAACAAAATAGAGTGGTTTAATCGAGCGACGAGCGCGTAACGTGAGTGTGATTGAAATACCTCATTTTTTGAAAGGATGGTATCACGTTCAATTCATATTTTATATGGAGTTCTATTCAGCGTTTCTACAATTTGCAAGCTTTATAAATTGATTTAATTCAATGTCTGGATATACATCACGATTTCATGCATAATGGCGTACAATTTTTTGTTTTGCGAGTGGTTCGTTTTTTAGGAAGAGCATTGTTAACTAGATATTGCGTTTTTCTTTCGATGTCTATGTTACCTACCATAAAAAAATTATTGGAATTTATGTGTTCTAATGCGACTGAATTTTTCAACAGTTAGTAGTCTAACGTAAATTTAATTATGCATGTGGTTTTATTTATTTACAATTAACTAACAACAAATTTATATGTCTTAAAATGGATTAATTTAGAACACTAATTATTATTTATCACGTAACAATTTATAAGATACCCAAGTGCATAGAAGTTGGAACTGAACTGAAAACGCTATATATAGTGAACGGAAATTCCTCTAGAAACGGATACTGATAACTACAAAAAAGTCTGCCTTGAATCATTATTTTAATAGCCCTCTGTTTGAACACTAAGAAAGTGCTGCAGAGAGATAATAATTTATATACTATTACCCTGAAAAATAATTCTTTGACAAAGACAAGATTCGTTGATACTCCAGAAATTCCGATAGACATCGAGGCGCCATGAAAGACATTCCGAAGCGTTTTAAGAACATTCTAGGAAAATTGTTGTTTGCTATATAAGCAAATCGAATTGTGTTTCGAGTCAGTTCCAACTTCGACGCGCTTGCGCTATGTTATAAATTGTAAGGGATAAATAATAATTAGTGTTTTCCATTCCATTTTAAGATTGTTATAAATTTATACTTAGTGGTATATAAAATAAAATCAAGTAATTAAATTTACGTTACAATACTATATTATTAAGACAAAGCTATAGATACCGAAAGACAAGAAAAAAATCTTTTTTGCGCCAGGAAATAATTCAATGTTTGGGATCTTCAAGCTTACACGCATGTGGTGCGCTTATGCGCATATTTGTCAAATAGTGAAAGCATATACCATTATTTAAAAAATTTAAATTTGGAGGTAGGGTAGATTAATTCTGTTGAAATTGCGATAGATACAGGGAAAATGATCACTAAGAATAAAATTACATGAAGTAAAAGAAGATGTTCGGATGAGTGTACATATTTGTTAATTCATGCTTAACATATCTGGCTGTGCAGTACTGCAGTATTACAGTGAATATACAAAGTGAGGTAGCTCTAAATAAAAGATGCTTACCTTTATCATCGCTTTCAAGAGGTTATATCTTTGGAAAATGTTATGCACACTTTTACTATCGTTATATTTCCCCATTAGAGTAACGAGAGCCTTTTTTGCCGTATCGTATGACTCGTCCAAACGTATCCTGACGGCTCTCAAACGTTCATTCGTTTCAATTACCTCCTCCTTCGTTAAACCACTTGCCGTTCCTTCATCTTTAACGTCTTGGACTATTCGTCTTACGCTTTGTGTAAATTTCCCGACAAGATTACTCGAACCTGCAACAAAAAAGTACATTAATAAATTCACGTTGCAGAGGCGCTATTAATTTCAAGTGATAAATCGTGCAGTTCAGTTTTTCCATCATAAATTACGCACAACAAAAGGCGAGATCCACATTCGGCGTTCTTTCAAATTATGCAAACGGGGGAAGGCACATATTCAAACTTTTTTCCAACCGAAATGCTAGGTTGTACAGTTCCTTTTGCAGTTATTAGTATTTTCCATCATTTGCCTTTAACAATAGGTTTTTGAGAAAGTGATTTTAACATTCTCGTAAAAACATAATAGAATTTTTAATGATCAAAACTCTTTTACGTGCAAAGGAGCGTAACATGACCGAATGACCATGTACAAATACTATAAAAATTAAGTTTTTTAAGTAGCCGTTACCTACTCCGGAATTTCGATTTTATCCATTTATAACTAGAGCTCATTCAAAAGATTGTGAAAATGTAGTTTTTAACCTATCTTTACTAAATCGCGGTTAGATCATTTGAACATTACGAAACTGGAAACTTATCAAACGATCCTCGTATCAATAGCGACAGCAATGCAATTGCAATTGCTGGTTATGGAAGCACTGATTTCACCAAATAAAAGCTAAACACCCTGTATAATACGTAATAAATTGCAATAAAATGTGTCTCCATACAACAACATTTCAATTCCATTCCATTCTCCCACCGGAACCTATTTTCTTTGACAGTTACGATCATTTACGCCACCCACTTGCCATACGGAATAAAACCTAATTGAAATTTAATGATTTTTTTATATTCAACTGGAACTATAAAAACATTAAAAAAGTTACAGATGATTTATGAGGCGTTTCCAGTTGAATGCGTCAAATTATAAACCTCGCTTCGGAAAACTAGAGCGAAAATGTCATTCCTTTTTATATTAGTAGTTACGGATTTCTCTCCGATCGTATAACAACGCCTCTAGGGAGTCAAGTTTTTAAATTGCGATTATGGCGTAATATGCAAAAGAAACAACAAAACTGAGAGATTCGTCTTCCTTTCCCAAGCGAGTCGGAGAAAGGATAATTAAATTCCAACTTAACTGTAATAAATTATAGCATATTGCTAATTTTGATTTAGATTTAAGCCGAAACTGAACGAATCGCTGCCGAGAATTTATTAAAATGGAATATTAAAAGTCATAGGATTGTAAATCAGTGCTGATAGGGAGAGAAGGTGGCAAAATTCTGATATTGTGAGGTGTCGCTTTTTGTATAATTATGCTTTTCTGTATTATTTAATCAAAATGGAAGGGCAAGTTATCTTTTTTCCAAATTAAATCATGCAGGCGGGGTGTAGGTCTAGGTACCCGTTACAGAATTGGATTGATGTATTAACTAAAAAGAGTTTATGATCTGTAGGGTCCAAAAGAGATGGTCGAGTTCGTGTCACTGGGAAAAAGATGTAAAAAGGCAAACTAAATTTTCGCCTCTATAATTCCAAGAAAAAATTTTGTCTGATATTGGAGAATGTATTGCTAGCATGCAATGTAAAATTTGAATTACAGGACAAAAGCGGAATCCGCGACATCGAAATTCGATTTGCATAGAAACTTAAATTGTGAATTTCGATAAAACTAATCTTTAAAACATCCTTACCATTGTTCTTGAGTCACCTTCGATACAAGATTTTGAAATGCAAGGACGGCATCGTTTGGGGTTAAAAAACGATGACCGCGGCGTAATGTTTCTTTGAGTTTTAGAAATAAAAATAGGTCAGAACAGGACGGTGGATTCAAAATATGCAATTATTTTCTTTCCTACACTACGAGACTGTTTAACTCTCATGAGATTAGAGTTAATTGAAAAGATCCATAATTTTGATCAGTCACTTCCGCATTTTAGTAGTTTTTTTCTGCACAATCAACGCGGTGTTGTGATCGTACAGGATTTGTTTAAATGCAGTCACGCCAATCCCCAAGGTCCTCTGAATAATCCGGTATGTCACACGATTATCTTTTTCAATCGTTTGCCAAACAAAAGCAATATATTCTTGATGCACCTACTAAGAGTATGTGCTGAAATTGCGTTTATGTCCTGACAAAATTCTTTTTTGTTATTTGTTACTATTTATTTATTGTGCTAAAATTGACTAATGCTCAGCTCCTAAAGTTCTGAAATGAACAAGTTCTTTTTCTTTTTATACAATCAAGAGGTAAAATGGCCCAAATTCTGTCGATGAACTCTTGTATTTTAGCTGTAAGAGTGTCCTAGATAACTCTAGTTTTTCAATTTCATTGAATTTCATCCAAGCTACTGGTTCTTTTATTTGGCCCAAATTCATTTATTTTGTTTTTGTCTTGTAATTAAAACTTAATTTACAACCAAACTATCCAAATTTGATTTTGCGGGAATTTTTGTAAGAAGAACCTTATGATTTTTAAAATGACGTGTCTCTCTCTCCCTCTTTCTAGATGGGAGTGCATAATAAAGTGAGGGTAGATGGGAGTGCGAGGGTGGATACTAAAACAAAAGTAAACCTTCCATTAAACTTATCTAAATGGACACGTTTTTGGTTGATTTTTTTAATCAAAATTATAAACTATAAGCGCATCAGGTTCATTTTGAAATGCATAGTTGTTAAATCGATCTTCACAGAGCCACCGGTTTTTTTTAGTCTAAAATCGGTTACGCGCAATTCCTATACGTTAAAAGAGGGTTGTCGAAATTGGAACTGCGGCAGATATTGTATCGCGTGAATTTCATGTGCGGAACGTCAGGTGCCAATATACAGAAAATATGACTTACGGTAGGTACTGGAAGACAGCAATGAGAAACGAAATTTGAAATTACGCCGACTAGGGATTTACGGAATACGAAATGAAAAGTTCAATATATGAATGCAAGTTGTAAAATGTAAAGAGCGCAATGAGAAATACGAAATGCGGAACGAAAATTACAAAATTAAAACTACGACTACTACAACTTTTGTGATATACGGATACCCCATGAGTATTGCATTGATCTAGTTTCTGGTGATGGCAAAAGGCGTATATAAAACAATAAATCCACTAACACTAACTGTCCTACTAACGGGGGATCAAAAATGAGTTGCTGTCTAGTCGCCTTTGGAAGTTCAATTTAAGTACAATTTCCCATGTAAACAAAAATTCCAAAGGTGACTCGACAGCAACTCATTTTCGATCGCATTGTATAACAAAATTAACATTAAACGAATTTCCGTTTACTAAGGGAGTTTAATTAAAACCCTTGGTCTGTTAGTGGGTGGCTATTATAGTAAGAAACTGCAACGATTAATAAACCCTATACCAAAATCTGAAAATTACAGGTGCCCGTAATTAAACTCTTGACAAATTTTCCAATTTTGCATCCAGCTTGTTCAAGTTTAAGTACCTAAACATGCGATTTCGAGATTTGTTGGTAATTGAAAATGAATGATGTTCACTTCGGTTTGGACGTAATCGTAACAAAATTTGAAGCATATTATATACGATTTGGATACTCATGTGCCAATATTAAAAAAAAAAACTAACGTCTAACTCTAAGGAAGCTCAGTGAGTTGAGTCATAGTGTAAGAATAGAACTTACACTATGGTTGAGTGGTAACAAAGATTGAAACCTTTCTTCTGAAACTGAGAAATTAGTTCTCTTTTCTCGATTTAAGGATTTATTAAAGGACATGATTCGTTCCTTCAGCTAGCGTACGCGATTCCCATGTAAATAGTTGGCACTTATTCGGACGTAATCAACGCGTACTGTATCCTGGGTCAGGGGCGGACTGGCCCGGGGGGGCGGGTGGCGATTTCCACCTGGCCTGTACGTCATAATGGCCCGTTGGAAATTTATAAGTATGTGCTGTATTTAGTTTCTTGCACTATTAATAAATTATTAACACGTTTCTCTAATTGGGGTTGATGTTAGGTTGTTAAAAAATTTAAAAATTCTGTTTTAATTGTAGTGTTTTACAATGAATTTATCATTTTTTGTCGTAGTATGAAAGTGCTGAAATACAATGATAGGCGACGCACCTCGTTTGGATTGTATATTTTGGTACTTTTAATTATCAGCTGCAATTTAAAAAAAAACTGTATTGTAATTGATTTCCGAAAAAGGAGTACTAAAATGAAGCAAAAAAATGTTTAATGGCCCGTAACCTATGCAATTCCACCTGGCCCGTAAGTACCCAGTCCGCCCCTGTCCTGGGTACTAAGTTACCGCAAGTAAATCGGACAGGTCTAGGAAAATGTGTCGTTTGTATTTGATGTACAAATTGCCGTTGAAACATACTCGTAGTTGCATTTAGATAGTACGTTCCTCTTTAAGTTATTTGATATCCTTTGGGGCTAACAACGTTAAAGTGTGGATTAAATCTGAATGTTTGCTTGCGTTTATATCGTTTAAAATTTGGATTTCATAATATTCGTAGAATAGCAAACTTGAATGTAGCGCAATCCTTTATTCTACTCTTATACCATTGAGTAATTAAATATCTTATACTATCATCTATAGTGAATGTATAGCTGTATACGAGTATACAGGGCTTTCATCCCAAAACCAATAACCGATTGTAATTTGTAATTGAGACTAAAAAACATAAATTGCAAAAATGCTTATCTTAGTTTTAGCATTTACCACCGCGCCTGAGCTACTCCCACTTTAAATTTTTGTTTTTTATAAATTTGCTAAAGTGTGTACTTTAATCCCGAGGTAATTTGGTATATACCCCATTTTTTGTACTTCGGTACAGCTATAGCAGTCTCAATGTCCAAATTTGAAAGAAAGAGTTTTATTTAAAATGTATTAAAAACCTTTTTCGGAATCTTTACAATTAAAAAGAATGTTTTATTGAGATCTTGTTGGACAGCGCCTTCTTAGTAATTTTACTTAGAAACCTGGCAAAAGTAAAACAAAAATACCAATAAACCAGAATAATATATTAAAATATCGAACAAGTTTTAACAGCAAGGCTGTCATCATCAGCGAACGGAGTAGCTAAATCTATGGTTTTTTTTTTGTTAGAATTCTAATTCTATTCAGATTTTAAGTTGGTAATATAGTTACGACCGAGAAATGGTAAATAAATAATTAATTACTAGACAAAAATAATCATATACAAACCCCTTACTGTGGTAATTGCATATGACATACAAGTATTTTAATAGACTACGGAGGATTCAACTCTAGTCAGCCCCGCACCATCTCAAACACAGAGATTTTAATTGTATAAAAATCGCACGTCTTTACATATCTCGATAGTGAATACGGTTTTCATATAAACTCTAAAGGTAGTCCTAGTGAAAATTCGCATTTCAAGTAAATTCAGAAGACGGACAAGAGAGAAAATAAACACAATTCTTTCATTTCACTAAATGGGTTTTGGTTGTGACAAGCACAGACATTGATTTTTACTATGTATTTAAATGTAAAAATGTAAAAGATCGCTGTTCGTGCGAGAGTTACAGACGTCGAAAACTGGCGATTGTATTTAATGAGAGTTTCTCTCAGTAAGTTTTTGATTTAAAACAATTTCAAGTAAGCGTAGCTAGGGCAGTAGACGGTGTCTGTGAACGTGATAAACTGGGGCAAACGCTTGGACCGATTCGCACAGTTGACCTATATGCCACATGCTGACTGACAATGGGTCGAATGCAATGACCACGTAAGGTCACACCTGTCTGCCGCTTTTCTAGATCCGGTTTACACGCGATTTATTTATGTGTAAACGTGCCAAAATTTTTGATCGAAAATAAATTTGTCCAACTAATTGAAAAAAGTATAGACCAGTGGCTAGTCAGGTCGGCCGCGGCCTTAGAAGACCGGTCCTACATCTTGTGGACGTCTTGGTCCACTCTCCAATGAAAATGATCATTTAACAGCTTTTAATTTTCTAGCCGATGCACCTGGAGGGTTGAATAGGGAAGACGTGGTTTATAATTTCTATAAACAGTGGGCGGACCGTTACCTGAGAGCTACTTTCCGACTTATCTAACTACACAAATAGCTGCCCTCAGATCTCCACTAGAAGATTGTCCCGAAATATTAAGATTCATCAGGAGGCGATACAATTTATCTCGGAAAATTCGTTTATCTTCTAAATATTCGTCCTCATCCGCACACGTTCAGAATTCCACTTTAAGAAACTCATCTTGGAAATAACTGTTATTTAAGTGTTTTTATTAAAAGCGGGTTTTATTAAAAGCCGATGGAAAGACAATTCTGGAGGCGAATTCTCATGAATCATGAGAGAATTTACTGTGGCGAATAAATCCGTGTCGTATTTCTTTGAAGTGAGCAGGGGGCAATATTAGGGGATCAAATTTTGCACAGGCGAACATTACGGGGTCGAAATAAGAGATTGGAAATCCCCAGTAATTCATTAATTCGAGAAACTCGTACGATTGTAATGTCCTATACGAAATAATTTATGCAGGTAGGTACTTCCTCATTTTATAGTTTTGGATGCATATAAAGCTTCTGAAAAGGCGTCCTTTATATTTGACCAGTAGACTCTATAAATGGTGATACGCCAAATAATCGTATTACAGCTACCCTTATCACCGAAATAATACCCTTAACTCTCAATCTCTTTCATTTAGCCTAATCTCTCTTTACATTTTCATATCCATTTGTACTAAGATGGCGTCATAATGAAAAAGTAACAAAAAAAGTTAAATTGAAACGCCGTCATAACCAAATTTGCATTTATTAACTAAAAGCAATTATCAACTTCTTTTTATCAGCTCGCCCCTGACGAGTTAAATACATTTCCAGCTGACTGTGGTAATTGATTTCAATTTCCTGATATCGTTGTGTATACAATTTGTCTCCGCAAACCCTTCATATCGATTCTGAAGGGGCACCGATCAAGAGTGAAATTCCAATTTTACAGCTGAACACCAATTGACTTTCAGTATACTTCAAAATTACCTACTTAAATTTAATTGTTGTAGTAAATATTTTTAGTAAATATAAAATCATTACTTCCAAAGTTTTTCTTAAATTGTTTTTACATCATCTAATGTCAGGGACCATTGTAATCGTCTTCAACACTCGTTATGTAATACACTATTTTCTGCATAGCGATCAAATTACCGGATCTTTTTGTCAAAATACCGCAGGGAAAGTGTTACTCTTTTTCCATGGCGTTTAGTCCTATCTAAATCGCGAATGCAAATGATATTATTCAATTATATTATGTAAAAAAATTTCGTGTATACAACTCGTTTTGGAAGTGTATTTTTTCCCTTATTACATTTCACTTTATTATCACTTTTAAAACTTGTACAAATACCTATTCCAGTAGAACTCCCCACTCCCACAGGATTTTTATGTTTCTTGTTCTTCAATAGTATGTACGATTTAAATAATGAAAGGGTGGGGTGGGTAGCCCTACGAGTGTACCGTCCTATAATTTACAAAGGTTCCTTATTTTGTATGGCTGTCGCAATAATAACTGATCAGTTCACAAGGACACAAACACAAATTAAACCCTTTTACTTCAAAATTAAAATAGATTTTCTTTTTAATTCATTTGGTAGCCATTGTGAAAGAAAATTCAATCTTATAATAAAATTTTTAGGTTTCCACAACGTGAAATTTTTAACAGCGCAAAATAGCCAAAAAAAACTATTGTAGATTGTGGCGTTATGTAGTAATTGTTATTACATTTAGTAGATTACATCTCGCATATACAACCCAGACAATTGTTGTTTAAAATTGGGACGCAAAGATTTTACGAATATTCTAATTTAGATAAATTCGGAATCGTAGGAAATTATACTTTAAATTTTAATAGAAAAAGCGAAAACCTTCAAGGAATACATTTGTAATCTTCCCCTTAGAGGCGTGTTTCAATGAACATTTTGAAAATCGATTTTAAAAACGTGACGTGTACGAAATTCGAAAGCTTTATCATTTAGTTATGCCATAATACTCTTCAGTTCAAAGTCAGCATTATGACACGTTAACGTAAAATTAATTCGATACCTCGTCAGTAATTTAAAGCAGAGGGATACTATTCGCCGTAAATTGCGTTAGATTATCTTTATTGAAAATCGCTGCTACAGCATCAAGTCTCTGGCGAAATCCAATAATTCAAAATCGCACTAAAAAGTAAATGTGTTTAAATTGGAGCAATTTTAATCGCGTTTATGCAATTCAGGACGTTATAAATTGGTGTAATTAAGTTAACTGCGGTGTTCGATAACGGAACACGTATATAGTATCGGGTTTACAGGAAATTTGTGTCAATTGCCGCATTCATCTTCCAAGTTTGAAATATTTCATTAATGTGTTTGGCCTTTTTGAACCGCTCTACCATTATTTATTGATTTAGTCATTAACACGGATATGATTATAATTAAATAGGGAAAATGATCGTTATTTATGCAAATTTTTGAATAATATCACCCCGTTGGGTGTAACACAATGCCCATCGAAATGGTACGCCAATGGCTTTAGAAATGGACAACAAATTATTACTATGATTACTACGCGAAGGGCTTCCGAGTATGGAAGGGATAACTCAGATGGTTCGTTACTAAAATTTTTTATGCTTTAATGATGTGCCTTTATCATATTCATCCCTGGATTAATCTATCAAGCAGTTACAAAAAAATCTTTTTGGACACCTAGTAAGAAAAGCGCATTAAGAATAACAATTAGTCTCTTCTAAATTATTAAGATTTCTGACAAATTTCAATGACCAAAAATTGATTAATAATATCTACGCTCTTACCTCTTACCAAATCTGCAGAAACACTAGCAACGCTCTTCTCAAAAGCTGTTAAGACACCATTGCTACACAACTATCAAACATTATAAATTATTGCATAACTCAAGGCGTATTTCCTGGCAAGCTAAAAACAGCTCGAATAATACCAGTCCATAAAAAGGGAGAGATCAGCAACTACAGACCGATCTGCTTATTAAGCTCTTTTTCAAAAGTGTTTGAAAAATGCATATACGAGCCCCTAATAGTGCAGCGGTTAAGAGCCAAAATAGGTTTCAACCTTGCATTTTGTGATAACTTTATGAAACTTTCAGAGGATGTTCTAGACACCCTAGCCACCCCCGCAACCCCGGACAGTACTTGCTATAGCGGGTTTCTTAAGCGCAAGGTAGTATTTCAATACCCGCCCATAAAATGGGTCAAAAATGTATGTCCAGGGTTTGTTTTGTATTTTCTTACATCTAGGAAGGTTGAAGGGAATTGTCAAATACCCAGGGAGAATTTATTTAGGGTATTTAACGTGGTTTGTCTATTTTTACGGCGCGTTTAACAGTGCGGACTAGGGAATGCAATCCTGCAGCAAAATCTCAATCCCGGTATTTGCGGGATTGTTAGATGTTAATCCCGCGGGATCCCGGAAGTTGCGGGATCTCGCAAAACTTTAAATAAATTGGCAAATAAGCAATTCTGTGCGGTTAACTTCTGTATTAAAATAAATCGCTAATTATCACAATATTTAACAAAAAAGTACCTTCGGTCTAACTTAGAACTCAAAAAAACCTTACCTGTAAAGCACAAAAGGTTTTCTAAAGTGCCTCAAAAATCATAGTACATTTCTAACGAAAAAAGCTTAACAATTATTTAAAAAATAATTCGCCGTTATCAGTTTCATTAACAAAGTAAACAGAATCGTCCCCTTGGTCGACAAATTCCTCAGTCCCGCAAATCCCGCGGGATCCCGCTCCATTTATGTGCGGGATTAATCATTAATCTCGCAAAAATGCTGCGGGATTACGGTATTTCGGGATCCCGCAATCCCGGTATTGCATTCCCTAGTTTCTAGTCTATAACTTTTTATTGAGAAGTCTCATCGAAAAAGTACGAATTGATTTGGATTCTACACACCAAAATGAATAAGAAAAAGTGTTTCCCCGAGAAATTTTGGTGCAGTCGATTTTTGGTAAATGCCTAATGCCTGAATAAATACTTTAGAGCATAGTATAATATTCAATAGAGCAGCCAAAAGTGGTCTCCGTCACGATTTTACTGCCCGCACCGTTAAAAGCGCCTTAAAAATAGGTAAACCACGTAAAATACCTTACATAAATTCTCCCTGGGTATTTGACAATTCCCTTCAACCTTCCTAGATGTAAGAAAGTACAAAACAAACCCTGGATATGCATTTTGGACTCATTTTATGGGCGGGTATTGAAATCCTACCTTGCACTTAAGAAACCCGCTATAGCAAGTGTCGTCCGGGGTTCCGGGGGTGGCGGCATAGCTGAAATTGAACCTTAGGGTGTCTAGAACATCCTCTGAAAGTTTCATAAAGTTATCACAAAATGCAAGGTTGAAACCTATAACCCCCGCACTATAATGAAGTTCTTTGAAAAGTTCCAAATTCTTTCCCAAAGACAATTTGGTTTCCGTCCACGAATGTCTACAGAAGATGCTACCACCCACCTAGTGCAACATATTTATAACGAAATTGATTTAAATAAACAATGTAACGTTGTATTATTTGACATCCAAAAAGCTTTCGACAGCATCGACATAAATATTCTTTCAAACAAGCTTGAGAGTGTGGGAATACGAAACGAAACACACGAATTCCTTTTATCGTTCCTACATAACCGAAAATACGCTGTGAAGTATCAGAACACGACTTCTGTCGAATACGTCCTGAACATGGGAACCCCTCAGGGTAGTAACCTTGGACCCATGCTATTTATGATTTATGTAAACGATCTACCACTACACTTACTAAGTGGAACCACTTATATGTACGCCTATGATACAGCTGTGGTTGTGAGTGCTGAGGATGTGGACTCAGTGATCGCAAAACTCAATCAGGTTATAAAAGAATTCTTAAGCTGGTGTTCTAAGAATAACCTAAAAGCGAACATAGGTAAAACTACCATTATTAATATGTCCCGTATAAAAAAAGGCTGCTGCACTATATTCATAGAAAATACGACCATTCAATGTTCGCAAACTGCTACCTACTTGGGATGTAAAATTGACAACTAACTATCCTGGCATATTCACATCGAGCACATCCGAACAAAGTTAAATAAAGCATTCTACTTGATAACTCGTATTAAACATCAAATCGAACAAAATAGCGTAATTGAAGTGTACTATGCAGGCGTGTATTCGCACTTAAATTTCAATATCATGTGCTGGGGTGCTAGCCCGGAAATGCAAAGGATATTCGTTTCACAGAAGCGCATAATAAGGCTTATATTTAATCTAGGATACATGCAGAGATACCTTTAAAAAGTACAAAATATTACCGCTTTTGCATGTATTTACATTTTGAAATTATTAACATACGTGCATTCGCATTATGATAACTTTATCAAATTAAATAATGTGCATCAACATAATACTAGAGACAAACAAAAGATCCTAAGCCACCGGCATCACCACACATACTATACAAGGTCTCCGTTCCATATGGCCACGAAACTGTACAATCTACTACCGAAAGACCTTACAATCTGTGCCACCAAACAATTTAAAGAAAAGCTAAAATCAATTCTCCAACAATATGCATTCTATACTGTGCAAGAGTTCATGGAATTTTGTGACGCCAGACTTCAGGAATGGGCTCTATGAGTGCAGTATAGTATTTTATATTTACAATAATTGTATCTGTTCTCGCTAGTTTATTGTGTCTATATGTTATTCAAAAATGTTATATTGTGCTGTATTATTTTGACGTTTCTATAATTGTGTTTTTGCAATTTACAGAATAAGTATATATTATTATTATTATTACTAGCATTCGCCCATTCTGTTCATAAAATAAACTCGAAATGTGCAAACTTCATTTATTTTGTAGTTGTCTTGGTTTAACATTATTAATTCATATGACTTTGTGGGTATTTTGGCAAACAGAATTGTATGACAGTTAAATGTGTCACACGATGAGGGATGCATATTATAATTGTGTCTAGCTGGGGTTTCATTAAACTTTCCCTAGTTATCTAAATGGACATGTTGTGCATTTTTTGATTTTTTATCAAAATTAGCCCTGTATGTTACAACAATTGAGAAATATTTGGATGAAAAGCTGTATAATTAAATTAGCCTACATTCAGATCATCTCGTAAAAAGCCTGAGTATAATATTTTCTGCGTTGCTAAATCTCCAATTTAACTAACTAGTAATGTAGGAGGATCTTAAGCACCATCAAGCTTGATTACGTTCATGTTTTTTTTTATTTCTTTCCGCGAGTAACATTGGATTAAAAGTAAGCTAATTTTTCGAAAATAGCGTCAAATTTACAATGAATAACAAACAGACTGTGTAATTAAAAATACTTGTATACTACACGCATTTTGGCACCGTTAACAAAGTGTAACGATGACTGCAATGTATTAATAACGATTTTTCTTGTATTGCGAACGTTCTTAACATAAACGAAAACTTGTTGTATCTCCTTTACACCTTTACGGACCTCAAGAGGGTAGTTTGGAATAAATGATACAAATGTAGTAATGCAGCTACAGCTAAATATACGCTTGAGTACCGAGAAGCTGAAGTTATATTAGCATTCTTGTTCTTTAATAAAACTTATCCAATAGATACTCATTTCCAACAAAAAATGTATTTACTGCGACAGTTTATAATATTTGTGCAGGCGCATTGACAGTATCAATGTATGTGTTGCATAATAAACACGGTCTAAGTTCTACATGTATGTTTTACTGTTTTACCCGTACCTATACGTAAACTTATTTTTTTATTTTGGTGTTATAATGAGAATGTTGTATAACCGTTTTAAGCAAACACAGTGTTACAATGAAAGTCACTGTAGCATTGTTTTTGGTAACTTTTAATCTCTACAGTTGGCAGTGGCATTTAGTATTTCGAAACCTATCAAAGATAGATATAGGATTATTACCAGAAGTTTAAGGTATTTGGAGGAACTAAAAGATGACAGAAAATTATACAGGGTAGTCCATTAAAAAAATTGAGAATTTTAATACGACTTTGGACCTACAAACAAAACATTGGTAGATGCAATTTTTATTTGACTTTTCTTTACTCAGTATAAAATATAAAGAGCACTCAATGCATGACTCACCCCGTACATATATACCACGGGACGGGGGTGTAATTTAATCTCTCGTGTGAATTTTTATTTTTCGACCGTCCCTGTAATAATCACTATTATATCTATACTTTAATATGGATCTGTTTCTATTATACGTTGGATACAGCGTAAAGTTTGTAGCTTCTGAAAAATTGTGATGACTTCGGTACCTACACTACTCAAGACAAAGTTTTCTAGGTAAAAAAGAAGATATTTTATAAATATTAAAAAAGTGTGATGTCTTATTGCCTTTCGGCTGCGATATAGGGAAATATCGAAAATTGGATATGACTTTTATGAAAATAGGATTGTGGCTACTTGTTGGGTTTCACAGCAAGAATGGTTGAATCGATGCGATGCCCATCGGCAATATGTCTTAAATATAACTATAAGTTAAACATCATGCATAATTATTAACCATTGTTAGTAAAAACTATTATTATTACCTATATTAATCCCGAGGTTATAAACTAATCCCTTGTGCGCAAATGAACCCAAAAAGAGAAACTAAATAGCCGTTCTGATCCCATAAGTGCAAAAAGAAATTTATGGTTTTTGATATTTGCCTCTTTAAAAAGCCTCAAAATTTTTTGTACGAAACCGGTCATAATCATATAAATATGACATTCTCATTAGAATGGTATACTATCCGCCCGTTACATCATTTTTTATTGTACATTTGGCCTTCATTTAAACAATTGAAGCGCATTTCCTAAAAGTAAACTAGTTTCCCAAATGAGTTACAAATACCCGTAAATCATATTGTAGTTGCAGAGTCGCCTTTCACCTAATTGGTTATTTTATAACGTGTCTGGTATTCTATGGAGTAAATGTTAATTGGCAATGATTAAGTAATTAAATCATAGGTTCAGTTCTGGTTTACAATAAATATTTTTTTGTAACAATTGCAGATACATATGGCCATGCTAAATTTATTCGTTTCGTGTAATTTATTATTGCGTTGAATGTAACTCGTTAGTATTCCACACAATGATTACATTTGTTTTGTCATTTTAAGGTCTTTTATGCAATTCATTTATGGGAGGCATCATCAAGTAAAACGTGAAACATCAAGGATTCGAGGTAAAATTAATCGCTTCCTTTGTCCATTATGTGGGTTAATTGTTGTATTAAAAGCATCAAATTCGCTACATTAGGATAGTGAATACTTGAATTCACAACATGTCTCCGCGTGTTAGGTACATGTTGAGCTTGAGGTTAAACCTATGCCCTACACTAGAACGGGAAACAGGGAAAGTATCGTTTGTATACGCCAAAACGAAATAATGTATTCTTTGTTGAATTCCAGAGCAAAAATGAATCATTGAAATTTCATGAAATTTGGTAAAATCGTTAAGAACGATGTATGAGTGAATTTTATGTTTACAGGATTTTAAAAAAAATAGAAAGTTTACTTAAAATGTGACTCCAAACTTTTTTTAGGCATATCCATAAAACTCTCTCTAACCACGTGTGG
This sequence comes from Photinus pyralis, assembly GCF_008802855.1. NCBI lineage: Eukaryota > Metazoa > Arthropoda > Insecta > Coleoptera > Lampyridae > Photinus > Photinus pyralis. Next base: position 13,569,662 of record NW_022170510.1, on the reverse strand, counting down.
TAGTTTTGGAATCGATTTCAGCACCTATCTCCCAGGTTGAAGGATGTAAATTTGGATTTGTTACTACGTTAGTGGCCGCCATTTGCTTAATGATCATTGTTATCTAGTGTATTCCTTTTAGGATTACGCCAGGTAAGTTATAAGATGTGTGTTCATAGGAAAGTTACATGTTATTTCCGGTTTCAATTATTAATTTGGGTCTCAATCGTAGTCCGAAGCTCTAAATTTTCAATTCTACACCCACGTTTAATTATCAGTTTCAGTTTTAATAGACCTTGACACCTAACCAGCTATGTAGTCGTGAGCACAAAAACAACACTTTACCTAAGTAAACCCTCAGACAGCGCTCGAAGCGAAGAAACAGGGCCAAGGGGTCATTTATTTACCTTTATTATATTATATACTGTATAATTTTCTCTTTCACTAACTTATCGATGTCTGATCGATTCAATTTTGCACGTGTTATGATTGCAGGACGCCCTCTCCTTAAGAGACCGCGGTGCCTTGTTAACGTATTCGATCGTTGACTTGGATACAAGTACTTGCCTTAGGATCTTGCTGTTTTCAATTTCCGAGTGGATTAACTTGGGGTTCCTTGTTTGTTTTTTCTTTGTATTTTAGATTGAATTATTGAAGCTTCGAAACAGAGCTCTCTTCCTACGTCGGCAATTACTGCATTAAAGCAACGATTAAAGGTAAGATTTTTAATGTTTTATTTGTTACTTCTACTTTCATTGTCGGTACGATTTTTCTCGTAATCAGTGTGCACTTTGGGAATTGTTGTGATTCGATAACTTTTGTGATGTGTTGATTTATTGGGGCTTATATTCAATTTTTAACTTAATAATATTGATTATGGAAATATTTTGTGGGGGGATTTTTTATGCCTTATGAACTAACCGCTGTAAAGTATCTCATGCCTTTTTACTTTCACATCTCTGAGTTAGCTGACCGTTCATGCAGTGGGTTTTTAGAAAAAGCAGTGCCATCTCAATTGAATTTGGTCCTCAGTTAATTACGAAACAAAGTTACAGACGCACTACTAGAATTTAGCAAGTGTTAAAATAATAAAACGTTGGCGCGTATTTCAAAATCGCGGTCAACATTGAAATCATATACTCACTTAATAGGTCAATAGTATTTTTAGTATTGACACTATTTCCTTGTTTATTTTTAATCATCTGCAAGTTCTTTGGGTTAGAACGCCATGAACCCCACCAAACGGCATAAGAGGAGAGGAAGGTAAAACGTGTCCATGATCTTACAGAAGTTGCGGCGTCGTGTTTACTTTCGTTCACGTTGGTCGTGCGGTTGCTTTACGCGAGTTTACCGTTAAATGTTGAAATAGTTCGCCGAAGAGGTACTAGCGACCATAATAATTTGAAAAGGTAAAGTAGATGTTGCTATGTTTTCTGATAACTGACGTAATACACAGCGAGTGATAATTGGTAAATACACAAAAACACATTTAGGTCATTGTCAGATACAAATAAACGCACATGGAGCGATAAATAAAGTTAGGACAAGTTTTCACGTTAGTAACTGAGTTAAAGTTGAACAAAAGGCGAACCTTTGCGTCATGTTAGCGGTTTCTGGTCGTGCCCAGCGCTTCCCTTTTCAGTGGCACTAAAGTTCCTCAACTTGTGTGTTAACAAATTTATATTTCTAGGATTGTAGAATTTATGCTGTACGGCTTACAAACAACTTTCTATTTATGAGTACCTTCAGTTTTCTACATATTATGCATAATTGAAAATTTGCTGCTGTCGTCCACGGTACAATTGCTTTAAACGCATCGAGAGTTACACTTTTCCCTTTTTAATCAATGAACGTTTTAACTTAACGGTCTACTGCTTATATGCGGATTTTGTTACTGTAATTTGCATATAATGAGCCTTTATGGTGGAGAGGTTTCACACCAAGACCGTTCCTTGAACACGAATCGTCCAGGGTTTGAATAGTCCTGGGTATAAAGTGTATCAAACGTTTCTGTTCCGATGCTTTATGTTTCTCTGAAGGATAATTGTATGAGAAGTGCCCATGCTTATTGGTGAACTATTTGTGTGGCCATAAAATTTCGGTAATGACTGCAAAGGATAAAAAAAATCGCTGTGCCTGAGGTCGCCGTCAGACTTGTACAATAAAAGGTCAAGCTGCATAGTCTTTGTGAAGAAAATACGCAATGTTTCGCGATCGTATCGAATTAAGCTTTAGTTCGTACATGAATGTTTTTGGGAACGATTACACTAGTACCGGTACATCCATGCTTGGTTAGTCACATAGAAAGTAACCAGTAGCTTAACCGGCGCGGCGAATCAAAGTACTGATTCTCAAACTTTTGCTTTATATTTGACCAAATTCAAGCGACCATCTCCATTTTAATAGCTGATTACCCAAATCCAAATAATTTTTATTGTAAAGCCAAAACTTCTATACCATTCCTGAAAAAGGGGAATCTAAATTGTGCCGCATAACTTTCAACCTTTCACAAATTAATTGCCTTTATCTTTCGCTTTATCTTCACGCAGCGAATATTAACATTTGAAATAATCGCCGGATCTGCTTGACTGCGTTTTCGTTTCCTTGCAGCATTGGGTAAAAATTTGGTTCATAAACCGATTACGAGTACCTACATTTGGCTCTCGTAAGTACCTAGAAAGACAATCACGGTTGCCAATAAATTCAGTTGTGTAGACATTGTGTCCGAGTAATGTGTCCGTATCCAATAGTGTTAGATTGGTTTAAGATTAAATTAAATTACAGGCCCAACTGACGAATGGCTAATTGAGCAAATGTGCGTATCCAGTATCCAATATAAGCATAGGTAATTTTGTCAACGAATCTATTGTTTTATTTTATTAACGCTAAAATTGAACACAAAGTAATAATCAAATAAATCATTGAAAACCAAACTATAACTCATATTAGTTCAAGATGATATCTGTAGCATGTTATTTAAATCTACAAGTCATTACATTGGTATATGGAACTTAAAAATATGAGAGGGACATTTTGATTGATGATATAATTAATATAATGTTTGATTTCAGAATATTCTTTGCTTACTATACAACGTATCGTAAAAAAACGGGGGTCTCGGTAGTACCTACCTACATGTACAGAGGAAACCAAATTTGTGTATTAAATTGAAACTATTTTTTAATTTTCTTAATTCGCATTCATTAACTGCCCTTACCACCTGGGTTTTCCGTCGTCAATTCTATTTCTGCAATAATTGCAACTACCATGTCCTGTTCTCAATCGATTAATTTTCACCCATAGTATTCTAGGAAGATCAAAACCTACTATTTCACGTGTAGGATCATCCACAAAAGAATGGCTAAATAATTCCGAGTTGAGGTCCAAAAAAATGCATCATTTAGAGATAACCGCATATATGCTAATATGGAGATTCGAAAACACTGGATCAGTAACAAATAAAAAGCGTGTACAACTTCGAATACCTATAAAGCTATATAATAATGAACAACTCTACATTTACCAATTCGCAAATAATAATTTTTTGTACTCCATGGACTCAATCAACTTGTTTTGTTATTCATTTAAGGGATTAAAGCTTCACAAGACGTGGGACAAAAAGTGACAGTGCACACTAATAGTAGCTATATTATATCCCGAAGGACTAAAGTGTGTGTTTTAATCCCGAGGGTTCAACTCAACTACGTTTCGGGCAACAAGCACCTGAGGGATTAGGACGCACTTTAGTCCTGTGGTATACACGTTATTTTTTGTACACCGGTAATCAGATACAGCTAACAGCAATTTCAATGATAAAGTTCAAATTTGAAATAAGAAAATTTGTTTGATTGTAGAATCCAGTATACCTCGTCATGTCAAATTATGACCGTATAAATGGTAAATGTCAATTTAAGTTAAAGATTCTCGTTCAAAACGACGGCGTAGATATGATCGTTTAAAACTCTGAAGAACAAGCCATGAGGAAACTACTGCCTCCCAAATTCAAAAAGATATTGGAAAACGGTATAATTAGTATAAAATTTGGCGCACAAAACTAAATGTACGTATAAAGGTAACCCTAAATCATTAAAGTTTGTTTGACCACAACCGTCTATAATTACAAGCCGTGCTGAGAATTATGGCAACACTGCATGGTAGGCCGATTTCCTAATTCAACTTGACAGATTTCAGGTGTATTTTATATATGCTTTGGGTGTAATATTCCTATTTACTTGTTTTAACAGTGCGTGATTGCGTAAATTTGTGTTACTCCGTATGGAATCAACAGAAATTATTATTCAGGTAAGTTGCTAAACGAAATATATCGATTTGTTGTCATAACCTCTAAAGCAGACTACTCCTTACTGGACCCTTTACAAGCACTTGTATTTGTTCAAAGTACCTGTACAAGCTCAAATATGACCTACACACTACATGGTACGTAAGTACGGTAAGTGTTTATCGTGAAAAAACACAATTAGTTTGTATTTCAGGTATTCTAGCACGGACATGTCAAGTCGATTTTCTGAAGGAACCGTCCCAGGAGTTCACGGTACGGGAATTTGAAGTCTACGGTGCTCCCCTCTTTAAAAGCTTCGTACCTAGACCCACTGGAGTAGCGACTGGCTTAAAGTCTGCCATTCCGAATCACACCTGGTCGTTGATAAAACCTCGCTGATGCAGAGCGATTTACTGTCCTTTTGCCGAAATTAAGTGCTCAAGCGTGTGCTTTACCTCGACCTCTTTCGACAGAAGTTCACCAATTTCGTAGATCTCGATGGAAAACACATTATAATGCATTTACCAATTTACAGCGTTCCGAATTTTAAAGTCAAATAAAAATGTTACTATCCATTTTTGTAAATAAATAAAATATATGTACAATTGTAAGCTGCCTAAGTATCTTTCTTCTGTATTAAAACCACCAAGGCGAAACACAGAAGAGAGGAAAAATGCCATTTTTCAAGAGAAACAAGACGCCATTACAACTTGAATCGGCCCACCGATTGACTTTCGAACAATGTTGCCAAACTTCTCAGCATGGCTTGTAATTATAGACGGCTGTGGTTTGACATTTCAATGTGTCTGTCACTTTTTGTCCCGCGTAGCGTTTTTCTCCCTCTGGGAGAAAAAGTGACAGTTTAGTCCCTTAAATGAATCACAAAACACGTTGATTTAGTCCATGGAGTACAGTACAACAAATTTGGGTTCTTGCACCATATTTTATACTTGTACCGTTTTCTATCTTATAAAGTTAGAACAAACAAACTTAAATTTTGTATCTTGTTGAATTTGGTAGGCAGTAGTTTTTCCTCGTAGCTGCATTTCCGTGCCGTAGTTTTAAACGAGAATTTTTAAATTTATTATTATACAGTCACAATTAGACATGATTGATACTTGATACCAAATTTGGACTATAACGTCAATTTAACATTGAAATTGCTGTAATTGATTACGGGAGTACAAAAAATAGCGTACCACAGGACTAAAGTCCGCCCTAATCCCTCGGGTGCTCAACTACATTTCGAGCAACAATCTGCACCTTCGAGATTAAAACACACCGCTCTGCCGCTTTATTTCAAATGGAATTTACTTTAAAAGGGAAGTTGGAATGTCAAATTTTAAATTTTAGATGCAGATTGTTAAAAAACTCGGTATTTAATAATAATACTAATACCTACCCTTTATTATTTGGAAGCGATGCGAAAAGATCAATTGATTCAAATATCAAAACTAAAAAAACCGATTCGACCTAAAAATTCTAAATTCACTTCAAACATTTAGATATGTACACATTTTTTTTATTTTGCAGAAGAGTAAAAAAAGTCTTAAGGCGAGTAACTTTTAGTGCAGGGGTTAAGAGCCAAAATAGGTTTCAACCTTGCATTTTGTGATAACTTTATGAAACTTTCAGAGGATGTTCTAGACACCCTTAGGTTCAATTTCAGTTATGTCGCCACCCCCGCAGCCCCGGACGGCACTTACTATAGCGGGTTTCTTAAGCGCAATACCCGCCCATAAAATGGGTCAAAAATGTATGTCCAGGGTTTGCTTTGTATTTTCTTACATCTAGGAAGGTTGAAGGGAATTGTCAAATACCCAGGGAGAATTTATGTAGCGTATTTTACGTGGTTTACCTATTTTTAAGGTGCTTTTAACAGTGCGGACTAGGGAATGCAATCCCGCAGCAAAATCTCAAATTGTTAGATGTTAATCCCGCGGAATCCCGGTATTTGCGGGATATCGCAAAACTTTAAATAAATTGGCAAATAAGCAATTCTGTGCGGTTAACTTCTGTATTAAAATAAATCGCTAATTATCACAATATTTAACAAAAAGTACCTTCGGCCTAACTTAGAACTCAAAAAACCTACCTGTAAAGCACAAAAAGTGCCTCAAAAATCATAGTACATTTTTAACGAAAAAAGTTTAACAATTATTTAAAAAATAATTCGCCGTTATCAGTTTCATTAACAAAGTAAACAGAGTCGTCCCCTTGGTCGACAAATTCCTCAGTCCCGCAAATCCCGCGGGATCCCGCTCCATTTATGTGCGGGATTAATCTCGCAAAAATGCTGCGGGATCCCGGTATTTCGGGATCCCGCAATCCCGGTATTGCTTTCCCTAGTTTCTAGTGTATAACTTTTTATTGAGAAGTCTGATCGAAAAAGTACGAATTGTTTTGGATTCTACGCACCAAAATTAATAAGAAAAAGTGTTTTCCCGAGAAATTTTGGGGCAGTCGATTTTTGGTAAAAAAGGAAGGTTATACACTGCCTTTTTTTGAGGCCCGAAAAAAAAATTGTCTCAGATCGACCCGGAAAAAATTTTCTTATAGAATGTGGCCTGTAGAATCCATAATTTCAAACAGTTCCAAGATTGGGCTACTAGTTCAAAAGTTACAGCCCTTTGAATTTTCTTTCGAAATTGGTTTCTAGTAGGGAATGCAATCCCGCAGCAAAATCTCAATCCCGGTATTTGCGGGATTGTTAGATGTTAATCCCGCGGGATCCCGGAATTTGCGGGATCTCGCAAAACTTTAAATAAATTGGCAAATAAGGAATTCTGTGCGGTTAACTTCTGTATTAAAATAAATCGCTAATTATCACAATATTTAACAAAAAAGTACCTTCGGCCTAACTTAGAACTCAAAAAAACCTTACCTGTAAAGCACAAAAAGTCTTCTAAAAATAGGCAAACCACGTAAAATATCCTACATAAATTCTCCCTGATGGGTATTTGACAATTCCCTTCAACCTTCCTAGAGGTAGAAAGTACAAAACAAACCCTGGATATACATTTTTTACTCATTTTATAGGCGGGTGTTGAAATGCTACCTTGCACTTAAGAAACCCGGTATAGCAAGTTCCGTCCGGGGTTGCGGGGGTGGCGGCATAGCTGAAATTGAACCTTAGGGTGTCTAGAACATCCTCTGAAAGTTTCATAAAGTTATCACAAAATGCAAGGTTGAAACCTATAACCCCCGCACTATTTAGCGCATTTTGCATGTTTGCATTTACTAGAAGAATCTTTACTTAAAATTTTAAAAAAATTACTCCCCAATAAAGTTGACTTTGCGCAGTGTACGCCAAGATTTTTTTGGTTAAACTGCCAGAGCTATAAGCTAAATATCTTGAAAGCAGTCTGGGACGTTCGCACGGAGAAAGTGGTCATAATAGCGCTAAACATATAATTTATTATAGACATATTTCGTAAAATGTAATTTTATACGCGCGAACTGTATTTTAATTCCTAGTTTAATTCTCTCATAAAAAAATCGATTCTATTAAGGATCAAAAGTTAGAAAATCTATTTGTTCTAATATAGAGAATCAATCATTTTTATATTAAAGCTTACCTACACAATGCAAGCCAGATAAGTGAATTATTAATTACATAATTATACTTTTTGTTTGTTTATGATTCTGTTTCATTAAAGACGACTAATAATTTAAAAATAATGCAATTTTTGCACAAATTTATTTTAAATATAGGAAACTACCCTTAAGTTTCCAGTGAAGAATTTAGGTGTAGGTACCTATTTAGACTAAATTTTCATTTTCAAATATTCGTGTAAAGTAAAAATACGGCTTAATGAATGCTTTCAAATAGGCATCCTGTATATTATATAAAAAGAAAATCGTTATTTTTCGTAAATGAAATGAATAGGTACCTCTATTCGTTCGTTAATATTGCCCATTAAATTTCAGCGTTTATGGGCATTGATACAAATGTCATGGCGATTTCGCAAATTCCATTTAAGGGAATAAAAGTACGAAATTTTTGAATAACGCACCGCGTTTTTCGCATTCAGAAGTGCTTTGAATTCTGTTGTCGTATTTTAATTTCACTTTTACGCATACATGAAAATGTGATCAAAGTAAATTCTCCACAAACAAAATTTCATTTTAGAGGAACTCTCGTTGTAAGCGTGTAAAGTCGGTTGAGAGGTAAAAAGAAACCTGTTTTGTAAATAGGTGATGTATTTTTCGTATAAAGAGTAGAAGTAGACCAGTACTTGCAATGTCAATTAACACACATAACTTCCAAAGACCGGCGGCGAAATTAACTGTTAATTAAAATGTGTATCTCGAAGTTCGTCTGCGTAAACAGTAACGAAATCGAATTTCAAAGTCAAAGTTAAACAAACTTTTGAGAATTTTCATTTGCATAAAACCGCCGGTTTATTAATTCTAAATTCAATGTTTGAACCAACTGAATCAATATTAGACCTGTGCCGGTCCCGAATGGATCGCAGGCGATGGATTGATGGTGCTCCTCCTTACACCACAACAAACAGACCAAATTGAGAATGATCCAATAAATTTCCTTTTAAAGATCATGTAGCATTATGTTGTCATCATCATTAGTATTAATATATCGCATTCCTCGCATGTTTCTCACGTGGTTGTTGATGGTTTGAAGTAAATTATTCAATAAATGAAACAAATATATAGCAAACGAGCTCCTGGGTAATGGCTATCGCTTGGCATTACATATTATATGGCATTTTGAGTTTCATGCAATTCAGTTCACAACTAATGGAAATGGCCTTCCTTATTTTTTGGCCTACATTGCCAATTCGTGAACTACTATCTACAAATTGGATAAAGAATAGTAATCGGTCTATTCGATTTCGAGATATCGTGCTAACGGATCGACGGACAGACACCGCAAGATTATGAACTCGCTAGGTGCTCGTTAATACAACAGAGGTACCTGTGAAAGCTGAAAACTAAACAAGTGTAAAAGCATTTTCTGAGACAAACAATTTTAAGATGCGATTTCCAGATCTTAGATTTCTCGAAACATCCTCGCTCCTTTCGGAATTCAGTAAAAGTCACAGCCATTAATGCCACTGAGATTTCTTTGCACCCAGTTAATCCCAAGCGATCATGTAATAAGACTGTAAATGAACACTCCAATTCAACTAAGCCCGCTTTATATAGACCTTACGATAAAGCTTCTACCACTTTGCTCTGCAGCTTAATAAAGCCGCTATGCACTTGCAGTTAAATTTTAAATGAATGTAAAAAAAAGCTGGGCACTAAAACACGCATTTTCCAAATAAAAGTGATGTAGGACCCAAAATTTAAGTTTACTTCTTTCATTTTTTTTACGACAACTGTTACACATAGGGGGGTGGAATTAACGGATTGGCCTTTGTTCTTGATTTTGCAAACATTTTTTTCGTACTCCAAGAGAATCTTACGTACTTTTAAACAGAGCGTGAAGAAATACGTTATCGACGGTACTTTATGGTATCAGGGGTTTTTAATCAGGACTAGTGTGAGGTACTACAATCGATTAAACAACGTTAAACCATTGAATAATAAATGTTTCTTCATTCAATGGTTAAACCAAAGAGTATAAAGTATTCTTTGGTTAAAATAGTGTTGTGAACTGTAAACTCCTCATGCAGACGGACTCTGGAGATTCCATTTAGGTTTATAAACATGAATTTCTAACAAAAGAAAGCCTCACGAGAGACGAATTTGTCAGAATCAAGTAACTGAGCCTTTGTATTAACGTTGAGTGAAGGATTAGGTTATTCAATGGTATTATCATTGAATTTATAAATTCAATGGTATTATGCACAGTTTTACATGTAGGTAATAATGTTTGACTGATTGTTAGGACAAAGAGCTCAAAAAAATGCTTACTCAATTTTGTCCAAAAGTTGTGGACAGATGTCTACATTTTACCGTCGCTTCCAACGTCAAAACAAAGGATGTTTAATGAATAAATAATAGCAAGAGCCCAATTTATATACGTAAAGAAAACTCGGGAAAATCGTCTTTAACTGCTTCCACGTAAAATAAAAAGGTGCTAAAATTGTTGGGATATGATGTGATCTTACAAAAATACCAGCCGACTAAAAGTCAATAAGATAATAGCGACTTGTTAATAAATTACGTTTACCACACCTAACCTAACCTAATGAGTTGCCTTCCAAATACATGCACAAAGAGTGGATAATGTGACAGAAACGTGACTAAATTTACTTAATTATTACATTAATTGCTTCTACTTGTTACAAAGTTCTTTGGGGTAATATCGATCACAGCTGTGACGCTGTATAAGCATTGTTGGTAAAGTTACATTTATCATGTAGCCAGATGCCTGAATTTCCCTGATGTATTTCGTTCTTGCTTGGATTATGTATATTTTATCAGGCGAGTTTGTAATTAAAAAGCAAATTCTTTTACGTTCATTACGATGAAAGATGTTGCTATTCTTAATTCTTTCATCGTATAACCATTGAGTAATTTCACTCAAAGGTATAACCTAAAGCGATACCGTCACTTTATTTTAAGCATATTTTATAAAAAAGAGCCGTGAAGTGAGAAAATCTATGAATTAGTAAACATCCGCAACTTACTTTCACTACAGATAACTCCTATGTTTTTGCCCTAAAGAGAACATCTAATCCGTTCATATCTTGAACGTTTTCCCAAATGCGAGGTGACATTAGAGAATCTTTAACTCTTTCCTATTTTACAAATAGGTTTTCAAAAGAAGTGGGTACAACATTCGCACTTTGGATATTATCTGGGGAGGAAAAACAGATCTTATACAGTCGAAACGCAGAAATAACGTACCCTACATAGATCCATTTAAAAGCATTTGCGCACTAAGTACTTACCTAATAAATCATTCCAAGCAATTGTGAGAAAATGAATGACAATTCTGAATTTATGCTCGTGGTATACAATAGTAGGTGCGTTTTTTGAACAACCATCTGTCATACATAATTGATAATAAACGTTTAGCAAATTGAAAGTCTCCTTGTGAAAATACCACTTATCTGTATTCAATATTGCGAAATGTCAAGATCGAATTATATTGTGCTTTGTTTAATACTTATCATACGAAGGATAAACTCGTTTACTCATAAACTAGTTTTATTAGCAAAAAAAGTGCACGCTAGTTGTGTTTTCTTTGAGAAATATGAAGTAAATTCAATAACACGCAAAATTTTTTTTTCATTTGCTTAATTGGACCGGTAAATGGATTCCAAACATTGTATTATGGATTTTCTGTTTATCCGAGCTAAAGTTACTAATTTTGAATTAGTAAGTAAGGTATATTGGAAAAACTTTCTAGACCTCCTTCAATATTGACAAAGATTTTCAGCTGAAACAAGGAAACTCGCCAACTAAGGGGCAATTGCGATAATTAAAATTTCTCGTCTAGATTAACTTTAGAATCTTTACTCTTAAATTATTTCTGAAATTAGTTAATATAGAAGAGTGTAGTACAATAAGCATCCTGAAGCTTGGCATGCTCTCTAACCGAGTTAGCATAGACATGGTGCCTTAGATATAAATGACATGGAAATATCGAACACCGTGCATCTTGTAATTATTGTATAAATGCCTTTTTATTTCTTTAGTTTTTTTCAAGGTTTTCTTCAAATAATCTCAGAAAAAAATTAGATGTTTTGCATTTTGCTCTCTGAACGGTCACGGTGTGCAACTGTTTGTCATTAAACCGGATTTCTAAGTTTTTACGGTTTCCGAAATGCTGTTCACTTTTATCTTGCACACACTGTGGAAACCAAACTAGGCTCGCCACTGTGAGATTTTGACGAGGAATGATATGAGAGAATACTTTCGCGTTGTATACCTTTAACTGTATCTGACCGTTAACTTCCACAGAAACAAAAAAGTCAGATTAGTTTATCTGAAATATGAAAGACCGGCCCTAATAGTATTTCTCTATTATTTCTTGTTCTACCCGAAATTACCTTAAATTTCTGATGTGTTAACATAATAGAAGAAATTAAAAAAAAGTTGTTTAAAACGTAAATGATTGCAGTTATAGGTGCTACAAAATTTATAATCTTCAACCTGTTTCCTTCTGAACAGTTATTAAGTGCAAATTTGGAGTGTTGATTTGAGGTCACAGGACCCATAGACTAAATAAATAAACCGGTTATTGTTTACAAAGTCATTTAATAATAATAATAATTTTTACGGGATTTTTAGAGTTTTAACTGCTGACGGTTCAATAATACCTATGTTAGACTTTTGTACCAATATATGATCTTAACTAATATCTTTTATGAAAAAAGAGTTGTACTTTTAAAATGCAGCATTTTTCTATAAAAATGGTTCAAAACTTGCGCAGGAACAGACTATAGAAGAACGGCAGCTACATTCAATTTTATTAAGTTTTATTATATTAAACAAATGGTAATAATTTATATCAAACAACAAGAAAGTTTAAGAAAACTTTTTTAACCCATGCAAGAATTAATAATATGAACTCTATTTTTCTTACACCGCTAGTATAATAAGACAATAAGTGGTACGTATACCTTCAGTTTCCTCAGATTTAAGCAAAATTTAAATGCATCCAGTGTGATTACTCGACCAACAATAAAGGTCACCTTAATCTGTTGTCACATACGATTTCTAACGATTTAAAATGTCCCGTGCAATTTTGCAAATAATTATAATTATAAAACGAGTTTCAAAAAGCATCTGTTAATGCACAAGAATTCCAAGTACTTAAAGTGTGACCAGTGTGATTATGCAACTAAATAAATACAGTTTGAAGCATACGTTAATGCACAAGAATGCCAGGGTTATAAAATGTGCACTATGTTTCAAAACCCACTTGTGAAGCAGAAAACTTACATAGTTATAAAACGAGATACAAAATGTGCCCAGTGTAATTATGCTACCAATAGCAAAGCGAATTTTAAAAATCTTGTGTTGAAGCACAAGACTTCTAAAGGATTTAAAAGTGTACTTACGGAACAAATAATACTTCTTGCTTTAAAATGCATTTGCTAACTCAGAAGTCACAATACATTTAAAGCTTTAAAATGCGATCTGTGTGATTACGCGACCAATATTAAATCCAATGTAATTTTGTTACCAATATTAAAAACATTTTAGAGCACATCTATTAACACAAGACAGTTCCGAGGGTTGCAAGCAATGTGATTTATTGATAATTGCAATGCCACTTCTAAAGCTCAATTTAGACGTTGAGGATGTAATTTATTTCTAGAAAATAATTTTTTTGCTATAAAAAAATAATTGTAGTAGCATTTACACGTTTGATTTTTATCCTGAACGTTGTCAAAATGCATACATATTACTATTTTCACCTAAAAAGAGTTTGATCTGACTTCGTTTAATGTTAGGGTATGCTTTTATGTTATTTTGCACCTATGGCGCCAGCTACCCCGTTATTGCTGCCAATATTATGTTATGTGCAACCTCAAAAGATCAAATATATTTTGAATAGTTTATTATTGTTGACACCTTGCATTTTTTGAAAAACGGTCTGAACAATTAAAAACATGTAACGTCTAAATTGAGCTGACTAACTAAGTTGATAAAAACGTCAATTATTTTCTCGTCACTTTTTGAAGATATTTGATAACTGGAAGTGTTTTCAAGAGAATAAACAATCAAAACCTGAATTGTGTATAATTCATTTATTTTGTATCCAAACTTGATTTTGTGGTTTGCTTTTAAAGCGATGTCACTGAATGGGAGTGCATATTAGGTACATATTATAATTATAAAGTGGGGAAGCTGGGGATGCGGGGGTGAATGCTAAACCTAAGGTAAACCTTCCACCTAGCTATTTAAATAGACGTGTTTCGTTATGTTTGATTTTGTATCAAAATTACAGGTTACAATACACTGTACACTAAATTGCATTATTAAAGCTAGCCAAATTTAATGTATATGCAAATTCCACTAAAAAGCTACAAATTCCACTTCAATAACTTATACGTTTCAACTTAAGGATTGCTGAAAAAAGTACTCTCCCTTTGCATGCCCTATCTTTTCGCTTCATTTTAGTAGTACAGGGTGGATCAAATTCGTGGCTCACCATTGGAATTTTTGTAACGGTGAGAAATACAGTGTATGGTAATATTTTTGAAAAATGTCTGAAAGCAACCGAGATATATCACCTGAAAACTCAAATTTCGTTTTCATTTTCTTGACTTGAACGTTCAGAAATATACGGTTCGCACTTTCTATAGGAACTTTTTTTCAGAAAATATGAATCAGTATGAAATGTTTTTTGATATATTATACACAATTGAAATATAAAACCAATAAATAATAAAAACCGCAAAAATTAATTACTATAATTATTAAAGTTAAAAACCGTCACTAATTTGAAGATAACCCTATAACTTTACAAACCACAAGTAAATTCATGAACAGATCGAATGTGAACAGTTTCACCTAAAGTTAGTGAGGGCAAGATCTGCTATTGTAAAAGTCGAGGAGTATGCAGATAATAAAAAAAAACTCTTCCTGTGTTGTTAAAATTGCATGCGGTGCCTAATTAGCTACAGCCAATATATACATAATAAACAAATTAGTTTTAAAACTTTATAATAGGCTAACAAAAACATTGTTCGGTTTAATCCCATAATTCATTGGCTTTTCTCATGCTGAAAATTTAATGTATTAACGCGGTTTTCGTTTTATTCAGAAAGTTGAATTTGTTTGTTTTAAAGTTGATGTGAGACTATATTTTCTAAGTTTGTTTACATTATCACTTTTTCGTTCTCCACCACGAAAATACATTAAAGTTTTCTCTGATAGTAAGTAATTCTTCAAAAATACCTTTTGCCTTTTTTCTTATGATTATTGGAGGTAATCACGATTGTGAATCCTAATTAATTCAGAAATAGATTTATGATGACCTTTAGTCTTCATAATCTTAAGACCTAACACTTTTTTTGCAAAGGTTACAACTTGTTTGCAAGAATACGAATTGCAGCCTTTATAATTAACATAAAGAATCAATGATTTTGCAATCGAACCTGCTTTTGGCATATTCTCGTAGATTACGATTAATACTTCATACAGGGCACGTATTTTTAAAAGTAGATATATAATTCGCATTTGGACCTATTCAAATTAGAATAGCCACTTTCAGGTCATTAATCGATCACGTCGACCTTTCTGAGCCTTGTGCACACTGCAATTTTCATGTAGCAGTATGGATTTATCGGCAAAATTCTGAGATTTTGTTCTTGCGAATGGAATAGTCTATATTAAATATGCGAGCTACTTCGAGGATACTGACGACGTGTTATTGAAATAGTGCGTGTTGCTCCGGTTGGGTCATTGGTAAAAGTTTATATACACTGTGTCCAAGATAAGAATGCATCAGGATGGAGAAATAGGAAACCATAAGAGATACACAGTCGATTAAATTAGAAAAAAGTTGCGTACTTTAGGCCTTAGTAAAGTGATGTTTTAAAAATTCGCAAATTCCAATCAGATCCGAAGATATTCGAAAAAATCCGAAATTAACCAAATTCGTTTTTATTTTTTTCTGGCCTTGTCTGAAGAGATATCAAAAATTAAATATCACTTTCTCATAAGCACTTTTTAGTGCGGTGGAAGGGTTAACATGACAACTCCATTTCTTCTCCGTCTAAATCAGGGTCTAAATCTAAGTAAAGTCTAAGTAAATCACCAATTTTTCAACATTCAAACAGCTATACCTACCCAGATTATCAAAAAACTTGGAATTTGTATGCAACTTGCTCCAAACACTTATAAATGCGGAAGTTGTTTGACAGTGAAAAATAATTGCGATTTGTCGTTACTTTCACGACTAGGTAGATTACATAATCCTTTATTAAGGACGATTACTTAAAAAATGGTGGTCGCTTGTTAGTAGTATTTTTATCATGAGATATATAACATTGCAAACAACTATTTCGTTATAATACCCACTTGTCCCTTCAATTATATTATAATAATGTATCTGTAGGTGTCCAACTGTAACAAGTAGTGTGCACTACTTCAACGATACAGACTAGGAGAACAATTCACTTTATCATCTCCCAGTCAATCTCCAAAAATAACGCGGTTGAAACAGACTGTTATCGCCTTTCAAGTTGTTTTAGCCATAAATAATGAGAAATTCGTGAATTAATTAACTGTCAGCGCCCAGCGGTAACTTTATTAAACAGTAACTTGTGCGTGAAAGCCCAAGAAATTTAGGTCATCCAAAAATTGTACATAATTGCACAAAGGACGAGATGAAATGGGAGAGCCAAAGACAATTTAAGATTAATTTGAATAATTGAATAGAAAATTAAGATTCAGGAAATTTAGATTTAAGATAACTTTAGGACTTCATGAATTAATTAAGGGACGATTTCGAAGGTGTTGCTCGGATTGTGTACATAAAATGAACCATCGCTTTATTAGGTTATAAGACAAAAATGCAACAAGATGGTAATTGCAATCATTCATGTATCTGAAAATTGTATCGTTCTCTTTATGATAGCTCTAATAACGGAATCAAGTATGTAACGTTATCACTTCACTATATATTTCAACATTTTTTGTTGCATCCCACAAATAAACAACAAATTTGTACCGAGGCGACCTTATATGAGCAATATTAGGAGGGAACATTATTATGTAATCTACCTCTCCATGAAAACAATGACGAAACACAATAATTAATTGATGTGCTAACAAAAGAGTATCAATTTATATGTGTCCTGATTAAGGGGTGTAGAAATTGTCAGAGTTTTTAATTTTAGTAGCGGTTTGAATGTTGAAAAATGGGCGATCTAAAACTGGAACATTGTATTATATAATTTTTTACTAAGGTATTAAGAATTAACGTTTAAGTACTTTAAGTTTTTGCAACCGACTAACCGTGATATTTATGAAGACTATTGAACTATTAAAAAGCTGCCATTCGAAAGAAAAGACCTAAGAATTTTGCCACATTGCTACACTACAATTGTAGGCTGCACAAGACTAAAAAAGTTATCGATGAATGTAGCGTCCAGGGGTTCAGAGATCCGCCCTATAGTCCGTATTTAGCACCCCACCTTGCGTGGCGAAAGATTTGGTGCCAACCATTTCCTTCATATTAGATAGATTACGTGAAAATGTCGTTTCGTAGAAAAGAAAAAGACTACGCTGTTATAATTCGTATTTCGCCGACAATGACGCGTATACCATACTTGGGCCAGCATAATCAATCAAATTCGTTAGTTCTGTGTAACAGAAAAATCAATATATAAGCACAGATTTAATAGTATATTTAAATCTGTGATATAAGATTCTTTTAAAAGTTTTCCTTTGAACCGATTCGATGTTTAAAGATCAAAGAAAATCGCCAAATGCAGACTGCGCAAAGGAGTTGTAGCAAATATGGAATGCATTGCCTCTTCTTTTCTGTTCATCAAGCCAAGATGACTTATTTATGAAAATGCCCCCATTTAACACCTAAATGAACATGAACTTGTATTGCTTTTGTAAATATCGTAATATGCGCTATAAAACTTGCGTTTGGTTTAATTAAGTTACATTTTAATTCGCAAATTGATTCAATTCGTATCTTTCATTTTATTGGAAGATTATACGTCTTTATAGTGGGTCGATTTAATTAAACTTCACGGCAAGCTTATTCACGGTTTTGCAGGACTAGCACCGTAGAAAATCGCGATTTTATTTAATTGTGGCCTGGCCTGTGGGACACCTTGATTAAAAGTTTACTTACTTGCAGCGCCATGTTTACACGGTTTTGTTTGCAGAATTCAATTGTAATGTTTTCTACAAACAAAATCTGTCTAATTGCAATTTATTGACCGTATGTAAAGGTATCAACGGTTCTCTCTAAAATATAAATTATGCGAGTGTATATTCGTTTGCGAAAATTAAACCATTTGCACTGGATTTGTAGAAATTGTTATAGACACAATTACAATTTGTTGTACCTATGCAGTGTCTTTTAACACTATTATGTACCTACTGTCTCTATTACGGTCTTACTACAAGGAAGTAACTAATGGCGCGAAGTTTCACCAGAGATATCGACAAGAAGTCATTTTTCTATGCGTACACCTCCTGCTGGTAAATAATTTATGAAATAATGTATACATAGTGTTACCTAACAATGGCAGAACAGCTTCCTAGCTGAAACCAGATATTAAAACCAAAACGTTTTGATAGTTTTACATCATACAAAGTGTCCTATTAATAAAGGTCACAGACCATATCTATTTAACCTTTAAATTGCACAGCATGAGGGAAAAAGATTTTGTTAACAAAAGAGGCTAAGAGAAATCCCTGGAAATTAACTTTCTAGGTTTGCCCGTAGAGGGCGTAAGATTCATGGTCAAGTAGAAAAATTATGAAACTTTTAAAGTTGGAGTAGCGGGGGCTTCGGGCTTGAATGTTGAAACTAAAGTAAACCTTCCACTAAACCCTAGGCATCTAAATGGAAGTGTTTTTGTAATTTTTGTTTTTTATTCAAATTAAAGACTGTTTGATAAAAGGGCATGAAGGAAAACTATTCTGGTTTTGTTGGACAGCGTTTAAGATTACCTACCACTGTAACCACTGTGTCTTTGTAGAAACCAAAGTTGTTGTCAGAAAAGATTTTCAAAACCTCATTTCCTTATTTTTCCTCCTTTGGAAAAGTATTAAACAAATACTTTAAAGATCACGTTTACTATGGTTTGTTATTAATTAAATGTTGTAATTTTCATTTCTTAACAACTTCGTTAACTTTTTAACACAACGTACTATTGTGTCGTGCACTTTTCCGTGTAAGAAAATTTATTATTTATTTCTATCATAATTACTTTTTTTAAAATCCAAAATTATAACATTGTCAACTGAAGCGTTGCTTGTATGAGTGATAAGTTAAGAGCGAACGTGTCCTTTATGGCAGTGATGAAATAAAAAGTGCTATTAATTAATAAAAAAAAATTAATTAGACTAGTATTTTCCCCATCCACTTGATAGCATCAAACAAGTATAATAATTGATGCTGTCAGGCATGTAAACATAAAACAAATGTTTAGTAATTGCTGTAATTCATTAATCAATCTAAATCACACATAAATTTGGCGCGGTTATAGAATGTGACATTTATAATTTACATGCTTCGCGTCGGTATAATGAATGTGGAATATAGGTATATACAATTTTCGTATATGTATACCATAAATAACATCTGCAATAAATTCTAGAGGTAAACATCATTAATAGGATTTGCACTTATTTCTGCATATATCCTGAAGAGTATGGTACAAGAATTATACAAAACTTGCAACCTAATTTCCCCGTTTATTTTCTGATAAGATCTTTTTTGTTACTTTCGGAGAGAAACGCGGTAGTATTGGTCCACTTGCTTAGAGTTACGTATCTAAATTTGACACTTCGTATGAGATATTTCATCATTATGAATTTTAACTGTGTAGTCATATTTGAATACTATGTAGCCGATAAAAAAGCAGTAATAAAATAGTACGCTTCAGTCCATGACTGAATCACACCCTATCTACTGATCACAATCATTTGAGAGTAATAAAGACATCGTATGCGTTATTTTTACCACCGTAAGAGCTAAATCCATATTGAACTTCTTCAACGTTCTGTTTTGATGTGAGATCCTGACAAATTTTAAATAAAAAGCTGGAGATCATCCTAGCACATGTCATATCTTTTATATGGAAAATAAAAGTCTACTTTATATTTCTATTTCCACTTGAAATATTTAAATCCTAATGTAGCTATACTGCTTTTTAAACATGACTATTATTAAAGGTACAGTATTTGCCAAAATTTGCTCTAAAAACTACAGAAACATATTTGTGATGGGAATTGGAAATTTATATTAGTAAGATTACTTATTTTTGCACTTACGGAATCATTTTTTTTTGTGGACCGAAATTGTTCAATTTGCTCCCAGTGGATTAATTGTTGTTTTCTAAATTTTCGACGTGTCCGAATGATCTATAGCCGCCGCCGTGACACTTCAGGCTATCTTTGCTTCAGGACATTATAGCGGCTCTTAAGTCAGCTACAAGCGACGCCACAGCTCTTTTAAAACAATTTCCTGTATATATAAACAACGATCGTGGTTGATTTAAAAATGATGCAATGATTAGATGCATCGAAATTTACGCAAAGCGCTTGGTGGAAAGGTTATTTTACTTGATAGGTTAGGTGACAGGTCACGTGTCTTACAGTTCCTGTCCACTCCGTATTTCCCATGCAGTAAAACGGTCAATTTCAATAAGTGAGAGAAAATACCCCACTCTTCAAATTATCGAATAACTAATTACCGACACAAATCTCCATCGCCCTAATTTAAAAATCAATGTTTCTTCTACATTATCGTTTTAAAAAATAAAGTTGTTTTTCGACCACTTAATGACAACAAATTCTACCGTTGATTAATTTTTCATCATACATACATATTAAGTGTAGGTACAACGTGGCAGTACCTACATATTATTATAACATCAAAAGTTGAATGCCGTAAATAATTAGTAAATAAATTTTTAATCGCCGCATAAAGTTTTTATAGCTAATTTGTGAGGGAAGTTCTAATTTTATGTCTGTACATTACCGATTCAGTCGACAGATCTGTCTTGATCAAGTTTCCTGTAGGTAATTATGACAAGCCTATATTTTATATATTTTTGGAGGCACATCTAAAAAGCATTATGCGGGTCACTCTGTAATTGGGCGCAAGCCTGTTGAGGGCCTATGACAAGAGAGCGATAATAAATAAATAAATAAATATATACACAGTTTTCATACTACAAAGCAATTTTTATGTCATTGATATTTTTTATGTTCATTTATGGGATAGCTATACTTGTGATGTGGAGCAAATGACGGTAACTTCCCTTTAGTACAATGTTTGATTACGAATATACAATCCTGAATTCACGGATTTATCACGATTACAAAATGACAGCCAGATACAATGGGTCGCATAGCGCTCGTTTCCTGGTTTCCGAATTTTACGAAGGGAATAGGCAATAACCAGGTAAAGTGTACGACCCGTTGTCCCTACTATAAATTTGTCAACTTATTCAATCTCCAATAAGTATGTAAGTAATTTAACAATGTCTCTCCTCAACAACTAAATTTCAGCGTTTCACTGTTTCACATTTATATGAAGATGAATTTTTTTTAGTTTCATTTGATATCGCACTTCACTGTTTCCTCGTCAGTCCAGTAGCTATAAGTTAAGTAAGAGATAATTTAAGAAATTTAAATTTTAAATGATCTGTGCAGAAGTCAAATCTCTTGCAAAAAGTTTCTACCGTTTAAGGCACACACAAAACTGCTACATCATAGATGAGATCTCCCATCAGGGCGTTACAGAATTCCAGGATCCAGGGATTTTTACTAAATCACTCGTGCTGTGAAATTAGTGAAACAAAAATTAGATTTACATCATAATTATAATTTATAATTTCCTTTATTTCACTGATTTCCCACAACAAAAACGTACAAATGGGCACATGAATAGAAGCAGAATTTGACAATATACAAACAATGTATTTCCAACTTTGCTGTAAAATAATTAGAGGAGAAAATCTTTCGATATAAAGAAATTAGCATTGAAATAATGCTTATGGTGTGTAAACCGTTTCTACACCCTGTATGATTCATATTTACACGCATTGAGATAAATTTAGCGTGGATAATAATATTTCTTTAGTTACGAAAGCAAATAGCAATGTAGGAGATATTACGACCAACCATGTAGCGGTTGCTATAGCGCCCTGGTCGTGTCAAACTTTAAGGAGCGGTAGGTAGACATGTCATACGCGCACAGTACAATTTTCAGCTCAGTATGTTCATATGTCTGCCCGTAATCATATTTATTGTAAAGTTACTTTTTGTACTTCGTTTTAAAAATTAGAGACTTGGTCGTTCAAATCGCTGATTGCCAGGCATATTGATTAGAGTACAGTTGAATTTGAATCGGACAACCCATTCATAAAACTCTAATGGATTGGAGATAGGAAAAATCTTTGCGAAAATGGTTCCAAAAACCCTTAAAGAAGAGCAAAATGCATCGATTAAAAATGAAGCCCGTTTCTTGAAACTTGTCATTACTGGTATAGGGACCAGAAACAAAAAAAAAGTGAATTTTTGTTGTTCAGAATGAAAAGTTATGGTGTGATGAAAATTTTAAGAATGATCGGCCTACTTGGATAAAATCCTGTATTGATCAGTTTCATTTTGTGTCAACTTCATTTTCAAATTCGTTATGTGTCAACTTTGTGTCGTCAGCTTGACTTTAAAGAAACATGCATCACAAAAACAAAAGAAATATGTACGAATAACTCTATATAAAGAATGGATTTTATCAGAGTAGGCCGATATTTGCATAACGCCATAACTTTTCATTCTGAATAACTTTTCTTAGTAACACTTTGGCGCACTACGAACGGAAATGGTAGTTTACGTATACCTAAAATAGTGTTTGTTCAACTGTAAATGCCTACATGACTTTAATAAATCGAAAGTAAACTAAAAATAAATTTCACGTCAAGCAGGGCGGAATGCCAAAATATGAAATTCCAATTCGACAATTTTTAATCAATCATAAACTCAATCCAGGGGCATACTGTATATGTATACCCTCAGGGTCAGCATTAATATAAACGCTACTACGTTATTGCAATTCATTCATTTTACGGAGTCTAGCTGATGAAGACAGCCTTGTTGGCGAAACGAGTTTATGCTTTTTTTTGGTTCCTTTCTATTAGATATTTTGCTTCGCGCATTTATACATTTGCAACAATCTCAATTTGTCTATTTCCATTATACAGTAGCTAAACCTTAGAAATCATTCTGAAAAATAGTGTTTTCATGTAAAAAAATGACATTTATTGGACACTTATGAGAGCAAACAAGCACCAAATCGACATTTCCTGTCATCTAAATGGCCCATAAAGCACCCCATGTATTATACTCGCGACAATAAAGATTAATCACACAAGAGGTCAAAGTTTACAACTCAGAATCTGGTGACAACCATTACTGCACACAATTCGTAAGGTTAAATCATATAAATTTACCCTTGAAAAGTCTGTATTAATAATTAATTTTAGATGACGGAATTCCCTGAAAAGGATAATAAACTTCTTTACAACGTACATAACGTAAAAAGCTACAGAACTGGGACATCAGATTTTCACGACAAATTAGGCGCCATTAACGAAATTCATTTGCAAACGACATTTTCATTCAAAATTTTGACCTAATTATCCTTAATGGTTTCGCTTGTAGCATCGGATATTTGAAAATCTCGCCCGTGTCACAACACGAGGGCGAGGTTTCATAAAACGTACAATTTCTGAATCTAAATATTGGATGAAAACCCCTTTGAAGATTTTACGAGATGTATACGTGAATGATGATTAAGAAATCATAAAAGGGCCCTAAAGTAAAACAAGACTGTTTTTTTTTGTAAATAAATCAATGAATTTTTCTTTTTATTTGTAGGGCGTAGCTTGGTATTGCATACGGTAGCTGTTTTATCAGTTATTACCTTCATTGAAATACCTTCGATGCGTATTATATACGAGTGTCGTTTAATAAGCCTTTGCGACACAGTACGTCGGAAAGGCTCACTCTGCCCATTTTAAGCTCGTTCACCCACTTACGAACCGTTTCGTACGAAGGGTTGAAACACGACGGGAATTTTCGTTGCCGACATCTTCTCTAAATAGAAAAGGTATCGGATTCCGAATTCCAACTTTCTCAAATTCTAGTGACTGTCAAAACAAAACAATGATCCCATATGCTTGATATTCTATGAAGAAACCTTACAAAAATGTAGTTTTCACCTGCCTCAACTAAATAGGAGACTTATCAAACGATTCTTATATTTCAATGCCGTTCATTATATTTATACCTAATTTTACATGTTATATGTACTGAAAGATGCTCGTTTGTACATCCCATGATATGGAGCTACGGAGGTGTTACATAGAAATTCCATAGGGTGCCATAAATACCTATTTCCACTCTACTGACCTTCGACAAACAATTTTCTAATGTAAACGTAGAATTCTCAAAATGTTTTCATAGTACACTAGGTCGCTTTTATTTCTGCATGCATTACGCGTATACTAATTTTCGTAATAATTCAGTAGTGATTTCATGTAGCACAAATTTGCAACATCTGCATTGTACGAGAGATGGAAAGGGTTGAAGTTAACTACATTACGGTACATATAAAGTTGTTAACGTCAGTACCTATTTAACGTTATGGGTCACTACCAATTTATGACGGTAACGATTGGTTAAATGAGTCGGCACCTACAGTATTTTAGTTACATTTGAGATCTAAATGTGTTTTTTTGTTATTAGCACTAAGGAAGCTGCTTCCAGGTCTAATATGAGATAGAGGAGCTGAATATTTTAGCAGTAAAGGGAAAAATGAGTCAGTTTTTTTTCAATTTCCAAGACATGTTAAAGGACGATGGTCTCCGGAACAAAAGGTTTGTAATATTGCATCGTTCCAATTCATATCTCCAAATTAAAGTTAGGTAAAACATCCACCTAATATACGCTCCTTTGTGATCGATCTAGTATAGTGTCATCTAGGTAAATATGATGTTATACTAAAATTACTAATAGTGTTGATTTATACGACTAGCACGGTTTAGTATAATAATGGACCACAATACATTCCCCACCATAAAACTGATCTCTCCGTGAGTGTTAGTGAAGTTTTGCGGAAGGGCTGAAATCAATAAAAGCTCATTTAGTCCGTTAGCTCACCAGCATACGAGCACAAACAATTGACAAATACTTTCATTTGCTATTTTTTGTTTCTGTTTGATCTACACAGAGGCAATTGTTACAGCAAGTATACACAAATTCGCCAGAATTTTAAGATATTAATTGTTGGGAAAGCTTCAATTGCAGCAGAAATTCATGGTTTTTATGCACAACGACAAAAAGTTATAGTAAATGGTAATATTCATACCCTTTGTAATTTACGAACTAGAGTAGCTATATACTTTACGTAAGTAAAAATAAATACATCAAACCATATGAAAAGTTTTACCTACGTCTAATGGCCTAATTGAATATTATGTCTGCGCACGCTTAAGCTTAAGCTCATTTTCACTAATGAAACACTCTGTACTTCAATATGATTTTGTAGACTGGTTCTTGAAATGAATTTCGGAAATCTGACTGCTCTCTGCACGCCAAAACGAAATTTATCTCGTAAACACGAGTGTAAACATTTAAAAACTTGGAAAACCTAGTTTGAGCTGAAAACTCGCTTATCGTTTGAGAGGATTATGCTTATGCTTACTATCTTTGATTTCATAGGTAATCGCCTTTGGCCTTCCCTCGAAATAGATAGGAAACACTCTAATGACAACATTCACCTACTTCTAGGGCAAATAAAACTCTAATTAAGCGTGAAACTATACATAGTCAATTAGCATTGAATATACACTTGTTAACAGCAATTATCACTGAATGAGGAATTAATTTAACACGCTCGATTATTTTAATAATATCTACACACCACTCCTTCAATTGTTTGACGTTTAGCGTTTTTGGCATTATTGCTGTAAACGCAAACACATTTATTTGCACCCCCATATTGATTGCAAACTAGTAAATTTATGAACTGAATTGATTTATGAAATAACTATTGTTCTTGATAACCGTCAATTTATACAACTGTTTCTATATTTCGATATATACCGTTATACAACGTGTCCAAGATAAGGAAGTCTATCATGCGGATCTGGGAAATCATTGATGATACGACGATGGTCAATTAGGGAAAAGTTGCACAATTAAAGAGTTATCATACTGTAAAGAAAACCAGAAAATTCCGATACTTTTGTCTGATGTCATTTGAACAAATATTTAACATAAAAAAAAACACTAACATACTGCATTTAAATACAACGTTTCTTTGGCCATCTTTTATGGTTTCCGAGACCCAAATGATAGACATCCTTATCTTGGATACAGACAAGAACGAAATGCTATGTATTTGCTCTACAGTGGCAATCAGTCTCCATAACGAAAAAATAAGTTTATACCGTGGTCGGACCGTTAAATTGTAACTAGTTTTGTTGTAAAACAAAAAATTAATCTTATTCAATCTAAATGAACACTAAAAGAGAGTATAAAATTGTTTTCCTTTTTAAATTCGGAATTAAATATACCACCTTTGTCCAACTTTAACCAATATAAGATTCCCACGGAAGAAAGCGATTCATAAACTTAGTTTTGTAAATTTTCTCGTAATTTAACGAAGACTAATAAAATTTTAATCCCTGCGATTTGCTTTATACATCTTGAGTCGGTGAAAGGGTTTTTAAGGTTTTTAAGTTGCGTGATTTTACATATATTTTTAAAGAATTAAACAAATGTACTTACATTTACTCAATGGACATCAATTATTAGGAAGACTGGAAACTCACCTGAAATAAAAATATAAATAATTACTTAATTGCATATTTATAAACGTCTGAATAATGTTTTAATTTGCTGTTTACATTTTTTATTTTGCATAAATGTGTTTAGATTTTATACCTACTGGAAAAATAGAAAACTAAATGTAGACGATTATATTCATTTACATTTCCTGAAAAAGGAGGAAAAAGGAGGTACCCTATTGTGATAATTTATAGTTCTAGGATACATTCTTTTTTATACTTACTTCCATGCGAGCAAGACACACAAGTTTATACCATATTACGAAAATAATAGTTATTTACAAACACTTATTTGTTAACATAGATTTCTAACTTACTATTTGAAATTCGTTATTTCTCACACGAACATCTAGGAATTCAAAATTCGAAATCTATACGAAACATTCGTCTAATTTGCACAATTACTGAATTGTCAATTAACTACTATTTCTAATAATGCAAAATTAATAATATTTTAATATGACCTAAGAGAACGTTGCCATATTACTAAATTGGAAATTTTAATTACCTGCTTTGCAGTGTAGTAAGTGCTATAAATGCGTATAATGAACAGATCAACCCAGTTATAAGTTACAAAAGTTTGCTAGTAATCACAACAATGTTAAGTAACGAGTGCAGCAAATCGTAAGTATACTTGAAAAACTATTTTTTTAATCAATAATTGTACTTACTTATAGAACCGTGGCAACTGACGATGAAATTTGGCATTTACCAACTCAACCTATGGCTACTACTGACGATTCAGAGTACTTTGATTATGCATTGGAAGGTGATAAACTTTGATAGCTGATAGTATTCATTATTCAACGAACTTTTATTTTTAGCATTAATTTTTGTGGAATATCAAGAATTGAATGACAAACCGCTAAATATCATCAACGATCCTACATTACCTACAGAATGGCCTAAGCTTCCAGAAGGCGCCATTGACGTACTAATCTGGATTGAAGAAGAATTAATTTAAATTTTCTATTTAGTATTTATGTTCAATATAACATTTCAAATTCATGTACTATTTTACTAGTAGCTTTCCTATGGTTGGCACTTATTTGAAAATCAGGTTTGCCAACAAGGTAGTAGATCGTGGTTGGCACAGAAAACCTTACCTAATGTTTTTTAAAAGTGACAACCAGTTTCTCCCAAGAATATTTTTCCCCGGTATACCTTTTTTTACGATATATTTTTTAATGAAATGTGGATGAAATTAGAGGAAAGTCAACGTACTGTACAAAAATGAAGGCCACAGTCAAAATGACATTGACAAATTACTGCTATTTCTAGCCGTCTATAACCCAATGAGTTATTCATCATAAAATGATAAGTTCCGTACGGCTAAGGCCAAACACCTTATGATATCACGTTCCACATATTTAGAACATTTTAGCGGCTTAGCTTAGATCACTGTTGACACATAGGTACAAATTCAAGTGCACTTTGGCTTAGATAAATATGGAATCATATACGGTTAGTACTCATGGGGATTCCCATCCTTACAGCTACTCAATAAATTGCTAGCACGATAGGAAATTGGGGCCTGGGAAACTTTAAAAGCGAACTTATTGAAAAAGTGTCAGTCAATGAAGATGAGTAATACGTGATCTGGCTGTCTCTAAAAATAGTCTATTTTTATCTGTATTCTATTGAAGATGTCAGGAATGTGCTAATATTTACACGGGGTTGTACTATCTCTGTGACACTTTTGCGACGCGAATCTTGTCCATTTTATCCGATAGTTAACCTCAACTTCCGTTTGAAGAACATATTATTCAATGTCACGTTATTATTTCTTCCTGTTGGCATCGACTTACTCATAACGATTTGAAAATTCCTCTTCGTTTTTGTGTTAGCGGAGTTGCTTCACTGGACTGTTCTGGTTAAAGTTTCCGATTTTGAACGTGAGTCATTTAGAAATTTTGATTGCAATATTGTTGATCATAAAAGTTTAATCGTTTTTACGACTTGGCTTCATTGCTCTACTGTTTCATGGAAACTAATTTATTTTCAAAGTATCTCTAATTTGATTTGAACTTTAGACCATGTGGTTTATTAGGTTTATTTTCCTTGAAGTGAATTTTTGGATCTTGTATAGCATAGTTTTGATTAAATCTGTTCAGCTTTCCAAGGAAGATAAAGATGAAACGGGAATAACTGTGGAATACGGAATTCCCTTATATTTTGCAAACCTACTAATTTCTCAAGCAGGGTGAAGTGATTCCTAATTCTGCGCTAATCATTTCACTGCTACATAACTACCCTTGCCTACGTCCCTATAACTATGCGTCTATGTATCTCTGTCGTCCTACCCTTCTCTTGCCCTCGCCCTACCTTCTATTGCTAGCTGTACTAATCTTCCGTGTCTGAGCACGTGCCCTATCCTTCTATCTTGTCTTCTCTGTACGGTTTTCCACATTTACCTATTTTTCTGTACTACCTCCAACACTGCTGCGCAGAGCTGGGTCGAGCGTTCTAAAAAACCGCTCGGGCGACGAGATCTCTAATTTTCTCAAAAATGCTCGCGAGCATCGAGCTAACCGCTTGCGAGTTCCGACCCACTCCTAAAAGTGCTCGAGCGGTTTATTGCGAGCGCTCGGGAAAAGTGCTCGCCAGCGAAAAAAGAGCTTGCGAGCGAAAAAAACGCTAATGAGAAGAAAAAGCGCTCGGGAACGGAAAAATCGCTCGGGTCCTTATCGATTTTAACAGGTCCCGCTTTTGTTCAAATGCCTTTTTAGCCTGCGCTATCCTGGATTTTAATCTTCTTTGCTTATGTAACCTTACTACCTAAATATTTGCTATTCATGCTTTAAGATTATAGTTTAAGTTATAGGCGTCGTGAAAGGATTTGCTCAAGAGTAGATTTCTAAAAAATGAAGTGGCACGTTTAAAAAATAAATGTTAATGTAATGTAAATGGCACATTAATTGTTATAACATCCTCAATATTGTGAATGTTCATTATGCGTTATATTGATTACCTTCTAAAGTGGTAACTTGTTGGGAGTTTGTGACGCTACACTTGATGGTGGACCTCTGAACCCGAAATCAATTACATACTTTTCATATTTTAGTTCTTAAATTTACATTGTTCGAATTTCACACAGGAGAATAAGTTCAGTTCCACCATCATCATCTAAAACTACTTACAATCCTTTTCCATCCGCGCGTTAGTAAGAGAGGTATTGCATTGGGGAAAAAATAACCCCCCCCCCCCACTTTTTTACGGAAATACACGTTTTGAAGCACCAGGAATCCGAATTAAACAAAATCTTGATGATGTCGGTCTATCGGTCCGTTTGTACTCTCATTTCCGGATAAACGGCTGAACCGATTGGAACCAAATTTGGTACACATATTCTTAGACATAAAAGGGCAGAATTTGGTAAACCTTATAATTAAGTTACGAGTATGTTTAATATTTCAAACTCCAAGGAAAGTTTTAAACATTGTTGGCGCATTTTTGCAAATTTATTTTTCATATAAAGTTCTGAATAGAGTTGAGTACCTACATAAGGCTTCTAAAAGTTTCTTTAATGCTGTTTTTTTTTAATCTTTCTTGTTGGGGATGTACTTTTACAGGATTTTAAACATCTATATACAGGGTGTTTTTTTGGGAGCTTTAGTTAAAAGTTTCTGGGAAAGTAAAATAGGTAGGTTTTTGAAAATTTGTACTTAGGAGTTACTCTGAAGGCCGAATCGATGTAAAATATTTTCAAAATGGCCGCACTTCCGGAAACACCGGAAGTAGATAGTAACTTCGTTATTTTAAATGGCAACCCCTATTTTTTATTGCATTTTTGGATTCTATGTGAAATTTCAGTTCTTTTGATACCCATATGTCGATATCTGCCATTTATGGTTTTTAAGTTATTTTGACTTTAAGAAAAAAAATGGCGGATGCAGATGGTACCTTGATAATTGATTACTTGAAAACGGTTGTAGTCATGGCAACCTATTTTTATCAGTGAATAGAGAATGAATAGGGCTTTCTTTTAGTGCACTTAAAACAAAGTTAAGTTGCATACAACCGCACCTATGGAGATCCAAATTTAAGAAACTTCAAAGTCTATAAACTCAGTTTTTTTAAATGGAATGACCATGTTCTTAATATTGCATGAGATAGAGAATCGAAATTGGCATATTTTGACTATACATGTTCCTATAGCTATCTTTAACAGTTTCTGATTTATTCCCATTCCATTGAATTGATCTCGGAATTGATGCAATTTTTTTCGCATTTTCTTTTTAGTAGTTGGCCATGATTTTATAACAATCGAATTTTAAACAAATCAAGGAATGGATTCTTTAATACCACTGATTCTATAGTTCTAGTCTAAATAATTCATTAATAAATAACTCATTTATTAAGGATATAGGACGGAAAATTTTTGAAAAATCTAAACAGAGTCGTTCAACTGAATTTCTTAAACAACGTATAAGTCTGGAAATTAAGAGAGGTAATGTGATATCTGTTCTAGCAACAATTCCATACCAAAAATGTTTCAACGAAGTTTTTTATATTTTGCATTGAATTTAATATGTTAATCTTGCATTTGCAATTCAATTCATTTTCTTAAATATTCTCTTGTAGAGCTTTGTATCACTTGTGCTTCAACGGTTTGTAGTGCATTAGGGGTACAAAATTTCCAAAATTCATACAATTTCGTTCCAGTTTTTGAGTGAATGTACGGAAAGCACGCGCCGCGATTCTGCCCATTTCACCATAAATAACAATTAAATTCCAAAATAGGTGAAACCACTGCGAGTCATTTTTCGATTTTTGAAAAACTTATGTTAACCTATAACAGTGGGTGATGGATTAGTGTCACTAGATTTGTTTAAAATTCAATTGTTATAGAATCATGGCCGACTACTAAAAAGAAAATCCGAAAAAAATAGTGTCAATTCAATAAAATGGGAATAAGTCAGAAACTGTTAAAGATAGCTATAGGAACATGTATAGTCAAAATATGCCAATTTCGATTCTCTATCTCATGGAATATTAAGAACATGGTCATTCCATTTAAAAAAACTGAGTTTATAGACTTTGAAGTTTCTTAAATTTGGATCTCCATAGGTGCGGTTGTATGCAACTTAACTTTGTTTTAAGTACACTAAAAGAAAGCCCTATTCATTCTCTATGCACTGATAAAAATGGGTTGCCATGACTATAACCGTTTTCAAGTAATCAATTATCAAGGTACCATCTGCATCCGCCATTTTTTTTCTTAAAGTCAAAATAACTTAAAAACCATAAATGGCAGATATCGACATATGGGTATCAAAAGAACTGAAATTTCACATAGAATCCAAAAATGCAATAAAAAATAGGGGTTGCCATTTAAAATAACGAAGTTACTATCTACTTCCGGTGTTTCCGGAAGTGCGGCCATTTTGAAAATATTTTACATCGATTCAGCCTTCAGAGTAACTCCTAAGTACAAATTTTCAAAAACCTACCTATTTTACTTTCCCAGAAACTTTTAACTAAAGCTCCCAAAAAAACACCCTGTATAGTGCCAGAGGCCCTTCTAAGGCACTAGAACTTTTTATAATGAAGGTTTGCATTTAACCCTAAAATATTAAAACTTTACATAGGTATTTTCACGTGTTCATACGAAATGTACCTACTCGTAGTTGAGAACATTTTTTGTGGAATTTGGAAGTTCTGGCCACAGTTTCGGATCACCCTTCACAAGTTATGCCTACGATTTGCTGCAAAATGTAAATTTAGTAAACTACAATCAATTAAAGTTTTTATTTGGGATCATACGAGGTGTTTTGCATTGACCATTAAGATTTATCAAGAACTCTAGTAATGAGGTGCCTCCAGAAATTCTAGTTACCTACAAGTGCAAAAAATTAGGTGTTACCTCTGCATGCGCCACCCGTCGGTTTTTCAGTTGTATTTGATGAATACGTAGGCAGCTGTATCCTGCACCTTAAGCAGCTTAGTGCTAAAGAATGTATTATTAGTGGTGTAACGCTGACGAGAATTGATTTATTGATAAATCGCGTGGATGGGTATTTCTTATTAAATATTACTAATTCATCCGTTAAATGCGTTAATTATACCTGATTTAATAAAACCTTTTAGCACTTTGTCATTTTTCATTGTAATGCCGCCCATTGTCTTCGTTTATAACATGATGTAATATTTTAAATTTAGATGAATCATTATTAGTTATTGCTTTACGTTTTTTTATGTTTAGATGTAGTCGTATTGTTAACATATGTATTTATATCCGCTAGCCTTTATTATTATATTGATTATCACAAATTTTGCTCCATTACAGAAGTTACCAAAGATCTTTATGTTAAATCTATAACAAAATTCAGAATTCCAACCTCCACATGTAAATTGCTGCGTTCGTGTGACATAAGGTGTCAGCCAAAGTTTGATTAGAGAAAGTTTCGGAACTATTGAGAGACACTATACGGAAGAATCTCGAAACGAACTCAAAATTGATTCTAAAAAATGGCCAAAACATTCTTGAGTAGTTGGCCATGGTTCTAAACCTTTAAAGTGCTTGTGGTAAGCCCTATAGTCGAAGTTTTCAGTGCTGATTAGAGTTTCAGAAGAGGAAGGAATGTGACATTAGATATTTGAATAAGATAATCTAAAGTATCGCATCGAACGAAACTTTAAAATAAAATTTTATATTTTACCTTATGATGAAAAAAAACGCTTGTGATATTTGGTAATTGCGTTAGAAAAATATATGAGTACAATTTTAGGTGGAATTTTGGTAGAACTACAAAAAAAGATTCACTTTTGATTCAATAAATGGCTGCGTGAAATTCATTTACGAATTCTCCATTGCCTTCTTCGCTAATGACGTTGCGTGGTCTTAGGTTCCCAATTCTGCCCAATAAGAAATGGTTCGGTGTCAATGTCAACACTTCTTCCGTTCGCAGTCCACCGGTACGTAGGTTAAAGGTCTCAAATTGATCAATTTTCGATCTCAAATCTCGATAAGAACTGTAGCCAAGACTTCTTTTCTAGGAAACTTTCCCTTTAAAATTTGAGTTAAACCTTTTTTAACCGAACTAATTAAACTCTCCCACCTCTGTACATAGGATAAAAGTGTAAAAAACAAAAATACTCTACTTTCAAATTCTGATAAACACTACATATTCAAAAAAACAAGTGATATAAAAACAAAAGAGCATCAGAAAACAAAATAATTTTTTTAAATAGAACGGTTACTTTTGTCTGTAATATTCTTAAACTGCTTGAAATTCTCTTTACAATGATACCAAATAGGTTACCTTACTACCTTATACCTTATTAAATTAAATTAAAGCTATAGTAATGTTTATAAAACCACTTCCACAATCCACAGCTACTGCGATTGGTTCGAAACACATGTACTGTAGCTTTAATTTCTAAGGTAACATAGGTATATTTGATATCATTGTAAAAAGAATTTCGAGCTGTTTATACAGACAAAAGTAACCGTTCTATTTAAAAAAAATTCATTTGTTTTCTGATGCTCTTTTGTATTTATATCACTTGTTTTTTTAAATATGCAGCTTTATCGGAAATTGAAAGTAGAGTATTTTTGCTTCTTATATATTTTCAATTAAAAATTGTAGCTGCTATTTTGCGTCACATAGACGCATACCACCTTTTAGGATTAATTTAAGATACCATAAAAATCCGCCCAATTCACCAGATTTGGTGTAATTTGCATGTTGAGAAACATGTGAATATATGACTTGCCGGCTACCATAAAAAAGACTCTTTGTTCGTATTCAAGTTTAATTTTGTACAACGTGTTCCAACTACGGCAAAAAATTATCGTCCAATTCCCGAGAATAACTCCTGAAGTATGTAAGATCTTGGTTTGAATTAAGATTATATTAATGTATGGAAGTTAGTGGAGATTTAAACTATATCCACTGCATGAAAATTGGCCCTCATCGATATAAAAATAGTTTTTGAATTTTTGTGAAAACATTTATTTTGCCGAGTTTTAGGGGGTGTACACATTTTCGCCGGGATACTTTGTAAATTAATTATCCATTAATTATTTTTCTAACCTTTCATAACTCATAAATTCTTCAGTCTGCACATATAGGTTTGACATACCAAACGTGTTATTGATAACAATCTTTGTCACCTTTACTGTTTGTTGTGCTGGAATTACTTTCACCATTAAGTATACTTATAGGCGAGGTTATGCAGAAATTATAAACTTCCATTCCAAGAGATTTTTTCATCGCTAGACAACTAATCTGCGTGTTACAATTTACACGTTCAATGTTCAATTAAGTACTCCATCAAATTTAAATAAACAAGACATTAATTACGGGTGGGTATTAATGCCCAAGGTTAATCGTCGAGATTGAAGCGCC
The DNA here is from genome assembly GCF_008802855.1 of Photinus pyralis. Classification (NCBI taxonomy): domain Eukaryota; kingdom Metazoa; phylum Arthropoda; class Insecta; order Coleoptera; family Lampyridae; genus Photinus; species Photinus pyralis. The sequence continues at coordinate 13,534,563 of NW_022170510.1, read as the reverse complement.
CGCATAAGCATATGGTTTCATCAGAATGGCCTAAATTATGTTAAATTGAGGTGAATATAAGTTTGCATCGGGACTCCCTTTGTGGCTAGGCTACGTAATTTTGTGAGTGCAAGTGTCAGTAAACTGTTTAGTTTATTATAGTGCGGACCTCTGAGCTGTTAGTTTCCAATTTTGGGGCTTCCGCTGCGGTCGTCATTTAACCACAAGATTGGGTAAATATTTGCTTTAAATTACAGGCATTTGAATTTGCCGCCGAATGATGTTTGCAATTTTGCAACAGAGCAAGAATATTAGTTTGTTCCCAAACCAAACATATTTCGGTTTGTCAATCGCAGTTTATCTGTACTGGCAACATGTTCAATTAGCGGAGCGGCTATAATTAGTATAACGATGAGATAATACGTAATTAATGATACGTGACTATTTAAACTCAATTAACAAACACTCCAAATCATACAGCAGAGAATTATATTCGTTTTTTTTAGAACTGGGTTGTTGCAAACGAAAACGAATAATACAATCGGATAGTGCGGGCAGGGCAAGGAAGCCTAAAATTTAAGGGCGGTTTCACGCACATTACGAAATTAACTCTTTTTCGCGCTAACACTAACAACACAAAAAAATCATTCAATTGGATGTTTCCCTACTACACTTTTTACAAGATGCACACCAAAGAAAGGCGTCCTAAAACCATAAATCCCATTGAAGAATCAGTAATTGAAGCTTTCCCATACTAATTTAATTTAAAAAGCGACTAGTTTCGACCGATGGTCATCTTCTGGTTATAACATCAATTACAGCTCTAAAGTACAGGGTGTATTTTATGCAAAAATACTTCAAATAAAAGTTATAGAGATATAAATTCTGCCTCTAAATCATGTGAAACGATTATTCTACCTCTTCTTGTACAGTTTTGTGGGAAAGTAGTGGAAACTGATAAAGTATTGAAATAATTCCAATTTAATATCCATAAGTAAGGAAAAACCGAGCAAAAACATTTTTTCCGTTTGCTTCAATTTTAAATTTTTATTAGGCGGAAATTTCATCTGTCATTTGTAATTTTGATCTGACATTTGTAACGATTCAACAAACTTTCACAAGGAAAGGAAGTTATTTTCATTCCAAAATGTCGCTGTATAACCATTTAGGTATCACAAAGTGAAGTAAATAACTAGAAAACATCAATATTGAATAAAATAATAGCGCTAAGCTTTGTAATTTTCACAAAAATAAAAGGTAACAGGAAGTGTAACATGTAAAATTGCGGTACGCGGTACGTGTTTCCGCCTCTTCATGGGAAGTAACTAATTTGTCCGCATGGATTGTTAGAAAAACTTTAAGAAAAGGCTCAAGCAACAAGTTAAATAGAATATTATTTTTTTTTTTAATTTTTTCAAAGTTTGAAATATAAATTTTACGGTTAGACTGTAGTACTTAGTGACCGTTAACAACGTTACGTTGTGTGGAACTAAATAAAAGTAATTTTTGAAGCTCAAAAAGAATAATGTGAAGTGAAAGTATCTCTAAAAGACGAAGTTGTGTTTCAAATTGCTACCATTAAGTGTATTACCACGTACCATACAAAGAGGGAATAATTAATAAAATATTTCCTAACCGAATCTGAGAAACACTAATGTGAACCGAATAAAAAATAACTTAGTTTATTTTTTAAACAACAATTAATGTTTTATAATAAGAAATTAATTAAGTAGAAGGAATTTTAAGTGAGTGGGAAATCAAGAAATTTAAAGCATCATTCAATAAAGGCAATTACATTTACATTTTTAATGTTGGTTCATTTCTAATAAGGATTTTACAGTTCGTGGAGTAATTTCCGTAAAGTACTTTATAACTTAGGCTGAAGTGAAGTCGTTTGGCAGTAATACTTACACTCAATTCACAAAATAAAGTTAAAAGCTTGTATTTACATTTTCAAAAAATTGCATTAATATAGCAAACGAAGAAGTATTGATTATATTTAAGTACTATTTATCATCAACCGGGCATTGTGATCCCAACATGTAAGGATTATATCAACCGAAAATTCCCTACATTTCGATGCGTTTACATTCATTGCATCTGAGAGGGGTTCTTAGTGAGAGTAGAGGGAGGCAGACCAATATCATCGAGATTTTGTTTGATTAGGATTCCTGGTGCTTCAAAACGTGTATTTAATGTTTTAAAAAATCATTATTGAGGCGGAAAAATGACTTCTTTGAACCAAGAGTAAATTTAGCGCTATGTTTTTTTTAATCCTTTATACCTTACATCTGCAGACATTTTTTGACAATACATTTTTTTAAAGGCCCCGATTTTAATGTTTGTTATTTTGCTCAACGTTGCCAGGAATTTTCCTTACCTACGATTGCAGGCAATAGTTTCATGGCTGCTGTCATTTTTCGTTCTTTCCCGCTTTTATTTCATTTTAAGAATTTATGGTAACAGTTAAACTAAACCCTTATTTCATTGGTTCAGTAATTCTAAAGAAAAATGTTAACAGAAAGGCCTCCACTAAAAAAATTGCAGTATACTCGTAAAGTAGATCGTGTTGGAAGAGAGTAAATTCCGTTTCTCTGAAGATGCAAATTCAAAAATGTTTGCGTTGAGAGTCTGATTATTATTTACTGTTTACAAATTTATTAATTAGGTACGCACGCTAATGCATTATGAATAAACACGAAGTATATTTCTGATTAATTTTTGAATAATTAACACGCTTAGACGTCGCCAATGGAAATGAAATGAGCGAGAGTACATCGCCATTTAGGATTAAACGCGGTTATTATACAGAAATTTGTTTCAAACCCCCCTTTTAGCGATGGCAATTTGAGTGTGAAACTTGCTCTAATAAGACATAAATTTTGTAGAGTTCACACGAATTCGAGGATCTAACTCGATGAAAGTGATGATATCTGGAAGTAGTATGATAAGTTTTATAGAAGGATTTTGGGCGAAACTTTCGCCATAACGAAACTTGTTTTCTAATCAATTCGATTTTAGAAACTTCCGCAGTTTGTTTATCCGTCTAATTTTAACAAACGTAAACGCGCTTATGCAGCAAAAACAAACAACTTTATTAACTAGGATTTTTCAGTCTGCAAATTGCGGATATCGTGAAAATGTTTAGTTTATGTAAAATTCTAGTTCGCGGGTGGAGGGAGAAAAAAGCTAGGAAATAATCTTATATACTTGTTCCGTTAGAGAACTTATATCATCGTTGCTATTAAAGTATTAACCTTTCACGTTTTTGTATGAGAAAAAATCTATTGGTATAGAGGTGCCGTTGTGCGCACGATTAACATAACCTTCAATTTAAGCCGGATTTCCACCATGATTTGGTAATCGTAAAGGAATCCTTTGGTTTCAATGATCTGAATCATATTCTTCTATAAATCTCTACTCATTTTAGAAAATTGTAACAGTTGCGGTCTGAAGATGATTTACCACCTATTACCACGAATGAAGCAAATCTTCCACTTTTCTTATGTGGATTTGAGAATAGTCCATTCATGATGTTTACTTTAATTTTTGATTATTTACGAATAATTCGCACGGTCACTCTGTCACGGACAAGAATGGTTTTTGAAAAACTACAAATGGAGTTTCCTACTCGAGGGAAGGTCCAGTATTTTTACCATTTCATCCATCTAAAACGGTAACTTGTGATTTCATACTTTGGAATGCGGAGAGTATGGTTTCCAACGATGGATTTTTGACTGATTCTTGGCATTTTGAAAATCACGAAGTAAGAATAAGACGCATCGCGTCAATTGAAATACCAGAATCGTGCGTTCGGTTTCGAATTACATATCGGTAATATTTTATTACTCATTGATTCTGATCTACTTGTCACGTGTTGTACAATTTTTTTGTATAATGAACGATATAGTAGGAGAGCTGGTAGACATTTTTGGGTAAGTATTTGAGGCACGCTGAAAACTTCTCCAATAATCCCAAACACAGAAATGCAGACCTGGCTGAGTAGAAGCGGGGCTAACACCTTGTCAGGCGCCTTCAACTGTTTGTTGTCGGCTATGGATTAAACGATGATTTAAAATCACGAAACTTCAGATATCATTGAACTTCGGCTGTAGCGATACTGGTCATGGAAAAAAAAAATTAACTGCGAGGGGATACGAAAGTTTTTTTCCCGAATTGAATATCCGAATGAATAATTTACTCAACATTTTAATAGGCTAATAAAATTTATGGCATTCTAACTTTGAAATAGTTTTAGCATGACGTTGAAAGTTTCAATTGTGCGACTGAAAATTTAAATTGAACGCGTGATCCTATTTCGTTGTTTAACACCACTCCTGATAGTCGTGTCTACGTGTCTATGGACGGGGATTTTTAAGAGAAGTTCCTTAGGACGTCATCGATATCGATTAGCAATTGGATGCCGGAATGAATGTGGAAATTTTATTGAGTAGGTCTTCCACAGATTGCATTTGCATCACATTTTATGTCTATTCCCACTGGTCAAATAATTCAATTGAGTGCAATGAGTGTAAAAATGGCATCTACCATTTTAACAATGATTTTCGGCATATTATTTATTTTTTTGCCCAGGATCAGAGTATAATGATTTAGATATTGTCAAAGTTTACAAATAACATGTAAAGTGTAAAAATCATTTGTCACAGAACAAATAATGATACAAATTAAACTGACAAAAAAAATTCGAAATACAAAAGGAACGTTATACTTGTACCTAGTGTTGAAGCTATGAATATCTTTACTGCAAGCGTATTTAGTTCTTGCGTTAAACATACATGCATACTTCAAATATACATATTATGTATGCAGATCAATGTCAATATGCGAAACGTGTTCAAAATATTTCTACAGGATTCTGTACTTGAAGCGTTAGCCATTATTCTTATAATCCGTTTTTGTGTAATAAAAACTGATTTGATGTGAGAGAATTGCCCCACATGCATATAGCATAACCACGCGGTGGTATAGAGTCTATACCACCGTGAGCATAACGTAATAGACTATCAATTTGCGCGTGGTAAATAGAAATTATTTGCTTTTTATTCAAAACGTTTTGAAGACGCCTAAAAGCATACGACAGATACTTAATTTAGAGGTCTACTTATCACAATGTATATGGAATGTTACGGTGCTATCAAGGCAAATGCCTAGAAACTTAGGGCATATTTTTACGTATTGGAATTGCATTTGCAAAGTACTAGCACTCGATGTTTGCTCACTTACATATCTTTCAGTACAGTGCAGCAGCACTGAAGAATTCTCTACATGCCTTTGACACTTCCGGTATTCTGATCCACACCAGCTTCCACTTCTTGTTGTCCATTTTCCAACCAAAGTCACATCATCATTTCACTATACCCTGTTATAAGGACAGCTTTCCGAGAAATGCCATTAGGTTTATATTTTATTAAGGTCTACTAAAATACACACGTGGATTCTGACTTGATAATTTTTTTTATCGATTTCCTTGATCTTGTCTCATGGATTTTTTCATCGTAAATCTACATTAAAATTTAAATATTTAAATGAAACAAATTAATATTAGTCATTCAATAAAGAAGACATTCATATTATACGTTCCATTCCGCTACAGGAATATCAAATACGTTGTGTTCTTTTATTAAAAATCGAGTGAGCACAAATAATTCTTACAGACACAAGGAACCCCAGATACGCTCAGATCAATATATTAAACCTAGCTATTGAGGCGAATTTAATCTTTCTAGTATTGCATAAAGCAATGAGATTTTTTCAACTTTTTAAATGTTCCATGTTTGACATTTAAATTAAGTAAAATGTTCAATAATCCCGAATGCGCATCATTACTGATAAAATGAATGTTAAAAAACATTACTTTCTCAATAACGAGTTGATATGTTTTTTATGGAATTTAAGTTAGTTGTTGACGAAATCTAATAATGATCATCATATAGTTTTGTATACTTGTGCTTTTAGAGCTACCAGGTTATTCTAGTTCGTCGATTTATTAAATCCTCTTTTTCAATTTACCTAGCACATTTTAAAGGTTTCTAGAATTTTTCCGTTTTTCTTCCAACTTTTCTGATTCTGAGAACTTTCAGTCTTCTAATTCTTAAAATGCTAGATTTTTTTTAGATCGATTTGATTCTCCACAACTCTTAAAATGATTAGATCTTCATTTCTTCAATCTGTTCAAATACTGTAAGTGTTTTTCGATTATTTACAATGCTCGGGTTCTTCAATTCCTTTAGATCCATCAGATTTTTTATATTCAAAGACTATTGTAAATTACAATGTGTGTAGTTACTTCACGTCTTTGCAGTGATAAGAACGGTAGCTAACTAAGGCAACACAGTCCACGTGCCTTATATGCGTAACTTCCATGTAATCACACATTGAATTATCTGTTCATTGTTTAAATGTAGTTAACGAGTTGTTAACTTCAAATGGATGTTCCGTGCTAAAAATATTCATGAAAATTATTTGGCGGTCATGTTGTCCGTCATCCAATTGTGTATTTTTGTCATGCGTTGTTCTAAATGACGAATTACGGATTTTTTTCAATGCAATATTCGTTCATAGTATCAGTATTGTACCTACAGATATTGGGCAAATCTAGGTTCAATATATTACATACACGTACACGTGCACGTGGTCTATAAAAATAACTTTTTCATACGTTTGCGTTCATTGAAAGTTTACGGCACTAAAGAAAAAAAGTGCATTACTACAGTGACGTTAACTGAAGATTTTAATCAACGTAATTATACTCGAAATAAGTTTATGGGTGCGGTTACGTATTACGCCTTAGGTTTTATTAACAAAATGTAAACATGAGGAAAACGGCGACGCTTTCCAGTAATTCCTGTAGATTTTCAGGCTAAAATGATACGACGAAAATCGTCGTAAAGGTATGACGTGCAACGATCACGATTAATGAGGTCTATAAAACTGAAATTTGTTACCAAACCGTTTCATTCAGCTGATGTTCCTCGTACGGTGAAGTTCCTCATTCGTTTATTTATTACCTACTACTACCTCTCCACGTAAGTTTCAGCCAACGTAATTTTATCATTTTAACCAATTTACGCGATGCCGTTAGTTACATTAGCAGCATCTGCTCGCTCAACACTAATTTAATCGTAGTAATCCTCAATTTAACCCTTATCGTGCCATCGCAATTGGGGTTGCTCCCATCCGCCGCTGCAATGCGTATTTTTGTTTTAATTAGACAATTCAACTCATGTATAAAAAATCGCATAAGCCGCAGTGTAATTGTCACTTTGACAGCGGCAAAAGTTACCTGCAACTTTTCCAGCGACAAATGCACTAGTGGTTTTTTCACTTATTCATTTTCGAACCAATAATCGCATTATCCTTACCCATATGACTAGTTTGACGTCTGTCAATAATTGATTAGTTTGGTGAATTTCTTGTTCGTTAAATTGTCCTGCCGAATTACACTCGAGGTTTGTATTTAAACCGAATAAATTTGGGTTGTGGCAATTCAAATCTGTTTCCTTTTAGCAATTGGACTCGAAAAACTGTCAACCTAAAAATGCTCCACCTGCGGTGTCGCATTTTTATTAGTTGACAGTTTTTCTCGTCTAATTGCTAGGCAACAGATTTTCATTACCTAAACAACCCAAATTTACTCGGTAAAATACAAACCTCTTGTGCAATTATAAGTGATAATATCGTTAATAAAAACTCATTTTTCTTTTTGTTACAGAATGGCAGTATTACGGGTTTGTTTAGGAATACTTCTTCTGACGAGTATGCTAAATGCAATCGAATCCTCCCACAACCGCTTAAGACACGAGAAAGGCTCTCCAGAGCTTAGAAAGAGAAGACTGTCCGATATTGTTAGGCGAAGACGAGCTTCCGAATCGAAAAGTAAACGCGCGGCTTATTATAATCCATGGACGCCTCCGAACATGGTGCGAACACCCCCAAATCGAAAACCGTCGTTCACTCTTTGGCAGCCCAATCAAGTACAAATACAGCGGCCTTACTACATTCCCATTTGGGGACCTCCAGGGAAACCTCCGATCTATTTTCCACCTCAGCCCATCTATTTAAACCCCGGCCTCCCCCTTAACAACCGGTACTTGCCGCCAGCTGGCGAAAACACAACCGTACCCACCGACAACAAATTCGGAGAAGATGGACCGATTTGGGGTACGGTCAACGAGCCCGCAACGGTGCCACCCACAAGAAAACCGAGACCTCCGGTAACCCATCCGCCCATAGTACGACCGGCCGACAGCGAAACCACGAACAACGAGATTACGCCGAGTCGTGAGCCGGTGGTTGAAAACCAGCCTCCTGCACCTTCAATCGGGAATCAACCCAGCCGATGTGTCTGGGCCATCATATCCTGTTGTTCGGCATCATCCAATACAGTCAGCTACGATTGCTTCGAACAGTTAGGGTGTAATGGGGCGTTTTGGGACAACAGCCCTTGTGACAGTGAAATCGCACGCGCAGCTATCTCGACTGCTATGAACTATTATCAAACAAGATAAACAGTAATGTTTATAGGCGGCTAAATGTTCCTTCCAGAGAACTATCTGTTGTAATTATAGTAATTTATAACTAATAATTTAATTTTAAGATGTCCAGTGATAATATCATTAATTTTCAATCGTGCGGCTCTTTATGTGAATGACGTAAAGATCCTCTCCTTGTTTAATAAAACTTATTTTATTTTATAGTTCATATTTCACTCATGGTTTCCCATTAAGTTATTGGGATTCGAATTTCAAAAATAAACATAACAGCAATGCGAATTTGTGTTCCCTTATTAACAATAAAGTAGCATATTTTAAGGTTTTCTTTCAAACGCGGTTAAGAATGTAAGCACTGCATTCGAGTCTGCAATTACATAAATTGAGTCACCGTCCAGATACAACCCAGTTTGAAAAACATGCACAATATACAGTGACATCACTCTATCTCTTTTAGTTCTGAGAATATCGCCCAAAAACATGGAAAACCAGCAATTTGGAACACACTGTACATATCTGTTTTCATTGCACCCACTAAGCTGTCATTAGGCGAATGGGAGAAGAGAGGGGAGGGGGGATTTATTTTGGTGGACCGGTTCGGGTTACTCAGTCACTGATCTTTTGCCCGAATTTCTAGACTTAGACTTTTGTCCAAGCATTTTATGTGACTTTAAACTCATTTGTACTGCGGGTCCTAATGTATTCATTTGTAAAACAAAATGTTCCAGAACCGTGCGTAGTTATAACAGTACATATTATTATGGATCGTATCATTTCACGTCTCAAAGGCCCCTTATTATATGAGAAACTGTTTTCTGCATACCCATTACCTTATGTAGCAAGTCTGAAATTAATTTGGCCAATAGAAATTTAAATTGTTATTTTGTTTCTTGTCTTGATGAAGCCCGGTCCGAAAGTGGGCGAAACGATGACTTTTCTTTGAACATTAACACGGTCCTATCCCGGAAGTCGCCCGCAACTTAATAACTGGCCATTTTGCATGTATTTCGTACCAGAGAAATGGATATTACTGTGACGAATACAGCAGCTTTTAAAAATACGATTAACCATGAAATTTGACGTTATTGTGATAGCTTAATCGAATTGTTTTCCAATTATAAACGTCGTTTAGTTTAAAATAATCAAAATCTTAAATTACACAATTTGCCAATATAATATATAGCAGGAAATCAATCTTGCCGTATAAATAAGAGGTAAGTAATCATTTATGGATTTGAAGCGAACAAACAAAGACTTTGTTTTCGAACGATCATTGCGTATTTGTTTCAATTTTTCCCCTTTTTTACAAATACCTTTAAGGTGGAATAATACCGAAAGATTCTGAGCCAGATTAATTAAATTAGGTTAAGGATTAATTTACATTTATTTTTAAGTAATTCGAACTGACGATAAGGGCTATTAAAACCGTTAATGTTGATTGATTGAATACACCTTAGCCGCAAGAACTGCAATGATCTTTTGGATCTGAAAACCGATGTTCGTGTAGAACTGCTCAAGCTTGAAATATGAAACGCATCCCTATAGTTCAGGGCAGTGTATAATAAAAAAGTTACACTGCAACCGAGAGACGAATATACCTACTTTCTTCTTTAATGAGACTTTTTGCTTAGTATTTTAACTAGATACTGTTGAGGGGTGGATACTGTCCCTTATAACCTTTGAATCAAATTTTCTCAGAAACCGTTATACGCAACAAAGTAATAATAATAATAATAATAATAATAATAGCCAAAATAGGTTTCAACCTTGCATTTTGTGATAACTTTATGAAACTTTCAGAGGATGTTCTAGACACCCTAAGGTTCAATTTCAGCTATGCCGCCACCCCCGTAACCCCGGACGGCACTTGCTATAGCGGGTTTCTTAAGCGCAAGGTAGCATTTCAATACCCGCCCATAAAATGGGTCAAAAATGTATGTCTAGGGTTTGTTTTGTATTTTCTTACATCTAGGAAGGTTGAAGGGAATTGTCAAATACCCAGGGAGAATTTATTTAGGGTATTTACCGTGGTTTACCTATTTTTAAGGCGCTTTTAACAGTGCGGACTAGGGAATGCAATCCCGCAGCAAAATCTCAATCCCGGTATT
>NW_022170510.1:13412092-13523866 GCF_008802855.1 Photinus pyralis | reverse complement strand
CTCAAAAATCATAGTACATTTTTAACGAAAAAAAGTTTAACAATTATTTTAAAAAATAATCGCCCGTTATCAGTTTTCATTAACAAAGTAAACAGAGCGGACAAATCCTCAGTTCCCGAAATCCCGCGGGATCCCGACTCCATTAGTTAGTATAGTAAGGCCAGATCCTGGCTCACTTTACATGGAAAGTGCCATATGATTGAAGTGTTAGCGTTTCAAGGTCAAAAGTGGTGTGAAGGTCAAGAGTGTATTGCGAAGTGGGGTGGTGGTTTCAAGGTCGAGTGTTGAGAAGAAAGGGGTGTTATTGTTTGTGTTTTTCGGAGGGGGTGATGGCTGAGGCCATTTTGGCATTTCAAGGTCGAGTGTTTGAGAAGAAAGGGGTGTATTGTGTGTTTTTCGGAGGGGTATGGAGTGAAGCCATTGGATTTCAAGGTCGGAGTGGTGAGAACAAAGGGTTATTGTTTGTGTGGAGGGGGGTGGCGGCGGCTCAAGGCCATTGGATTTCAAGGGTCGATCGCTGAAACAAGGGAGGTTGTGTATGTTGTTTGTGTGTTGTAAATCAAATTGTTGGTGTTTTTCTGTGGGTGCCCGCCTCAAGGCTCAAACGTGTTTGCAATTTAAATATAGATTATAGAAGATGGTTAGATTGAAATGTGGTTAGTTGTTAAGGGGGGAATATGCGGCGAACGGCTGTTTGGAATGCCTTCATTCAAACCTTATTGGTATTGCTATCTTGATCTAGCATGAGGCGGTCTTATGGGACCTGGAGACTTTTAGGAACAGTTCAAAACCATTGTCCAAAACTATTGAGTGGGGATTGAACTATGTAGGACTTCTATTTTTAATTACAAAATACTGCGTTGATTGCCTTATAACGGACTGAACGAGACTCCAGTTGGGTGATAATAATATGTGATGAAGAAAATTAACATTTGACGATAAGTAACAATCGCGTGTATGTACTGGTCGCGTTGGCCTTTGGCATATAGTGCGGCACCGAAAAGGGCCTTGGGAAACTAATGGCCTTGGATGATTTCGCTTTAGTAGAAAAATAAGAGCCAAATCTTGTAAGATATTGTCTCCCGTCTTAGCAGAAAATCATCGTTTATCAGTTTATCTGACTAGATTTCAAGGTCACCAGAACTGCAATGTAATGGTATATCGCAGGCGTAGATTTCAAGGCACCAGAACAGTAATGTTTATCGCATTAAGATTTCAAGGTCATCAGACAGCAATATAATGGTGGAGAAACGGTTGAATGGAATCAGTCGAAATAGTGTTCGGCCTAATCAGTTAAACATAGTGGATCTTAATCAACTCAACAGTAGCACCTACTGCAAACCATTTCAAGAACGTCAAGGATAATGAAGGTCGGTGAAAAGATATTAAAGTGGATTGTATGCGAACTATCAATACCAATATGGCGATCGAATACTGATTCGATACTGAGAACTTTTAAGATGATCCTTCCTTTGCGCTTTTATTGACTACTTTCAAGACGACAACCGTCTGCAGAATTCAAGGACACCTGTCCAGGGAAGAGTGTTTATAACAAGCGCCGGAACGGCGGGGAAGACTACTAATTTAACAATTTATGTAAAAAAGTTGTAATGAGATAGAGAGAAGAAAATAATAAAATGTTGTTGATGGAGAGAGAAAATTGTGTCATCTCTCTTTTTTTTTGCACTTTAGAAGACTTTTTGTGCTTTACTGGTAAGGTTTTTTTGAGTTCTAAGTTAGGCCGAAGGTACTTTTTTGTTAAATATTGTTAAATTAGCGGTTTATTTTAATACAGAAGTTAACCGCACAGAATTGCTTATTTGCCAATTTATTTAAAGTTTTGCGAGATCCCGCAAATACCGGGATCCCGCGGGATTAACAACTAACAATCCCGCAAATACCGGGATTGAGATTTTGCTGCGGGATTGCATTCCCTAGTCCGCACTGTTAAAAGCGCCTTAAAAATAGGCAAACCACGTAAAATACCCTAAATAAATTCTCCCTGGGTATTTGACAATTCCCTTCAACCTTCCTAGATGTAAGAAAATACAAAACAAACCCTGGACATACATTTTTGACCCATTTTATGAGCGGGTATTGAAATGCTACCTTGCGCTTAAGAAACCCGCTATAGCAGCAAGTGCCGTCCGGGCTTGCGGGGGTCGCGGCATAGCTGAAATTGAACCTTAGAGTGTCTAGAACATCCTCTGAAAGTTTCATAAAGTTATCACAAAATGCAAGGTTGAAACCTATTTTGGCTCTTAACCCCTGCACTATTTGCAAACCTACTAATTTCTCAGGCAGGGTGAAGTGGTTCCTTTAATGTTTAACAATGTGTATCAAAAAATTACGATAAGTTTTTACTGGAGAATTCAAAACTATACCTTTAAACCTATAGGACATTTTTTGCGCATTTTTCCAAATTTATTTTTTATATAAATTTCTGAATAGAGTTGAGTACCTACATAAGGCTTTTAAAAGTTTCTTTAATGGTGTTTTATTTTAATCTTTCTTGTTGGGGATGTACTTTGGCAGGATTTTAAAGATCTATATATAGTACCAGAGGCACTATAGAACTTTTATGATGAAGGTTTGCATTTAACCCTAAATAACTTTACATATAATATTTCCCGCGCTTTCTTAAACATTCCCATACGAAATATTCCTGTTCGTAGTTGAGAACATTTTTGTGGAATTTGCAAGTTCTGGCCACAGTTTCGGATCTCCCTTCACAAGTTATGCCTACGATTTTGCTGCAAAATGTAAATTTAGTAAACTATATACAATCACTTAAAGTTTTTATTTGAGAACATTTGACGAGGTATTTTGCATTGACCATTAAGATTTATCAAGAACTCTAGTAATGAGATTCCTCCAGAAATTCTAGTTACCTACAAGTGTAAAAAATTAGGTGCTACCTCTGCATGCGCCACCCGTCGGTTTTTCAGTTGTGTTTGATGAATGCGTAGGCAGCTGTATCCTGCACCCTAAGCAGCTTAGTGCTAAAGAATGTATTATTAGTGGTGTAACGCTGACGAGAATTGATTTATTGATAAATCGCGTGGATGGGTATTTCTTATTAAATATTACTAATTCATCCGTTAAATGCGTTAATTATACCTGATTTAATAAAACCTTTTAGCACTTTGTCATTTTTCATTGTAATGCCGCCCATTGTCTTCGTTTATAACATGATGTAATATTTTAAATTTAGATGAATCATTATTAGTTATTGCTTTACGTTTTTTTATGTTTAGATGTAGTCGTATTGTTAACATATGTATTTATATCCGCTAGCCTTTATTATTATATTGATTATCACAAATTTTGCTCCATTACAGAAGTTACCAAAGATCTTTATGTTAAATCTATAACAAAATTCAGAATTCCAACCTCCACATGTAAATTGCTGCGTTCGTGTGACATAAGGTGTCAGCCAAAGTTTGATTAGAGAAAGTTTCGGAACTATTGAGAGACACTATACGGAAGAATCTCGAAACGAACTCAAAATTGATTCTAAAAAATGGCCAAAACATTCTTGAGTAGTTGGCCATGGTTCTAAACCTTTAAAGTGCTTGTGGTAAGCCCTATAGTCGAAGTTTTCAGTGCTGATTAGAGTTTCAGAAGAGGAAGGAATGTGACATTAGATATTTGAATAAGATAATCTAAAGTATCGCATCGAACGAAACTTTAAAATAAAATTTTATATTTTACCTTATGATGAAAAAAAACGCTTGTGATATTTGGTAATTGCGTTAGAAAAATATATGAGTACAATTTTAGGTGGAATTTTGGTAGAACTACAAAAAAAGATTCACTTTTGATTCAATAAATGGCTGCGTGAAATTCATTTACGAATTCTCCATTGCCTTCTTCGCTAATGACGTTGCGTGGTCTTAGGTTCCCAATTCTGCCCAATAAGAAATGGTTCGGTGTCAATGTCAACACTTCTTCCGTTCGCAGTCCACCGGTACGTAGGTTAAAGGTCTCAAATTGATCAATTTTCGATCTCAAATCTCGATAAGAACTGTAGCCAAGACTTCTTTTCTAGGAAACTTTCCCTTTAAAATTTGAGTTAAACCTTTTTTAACCGAACTAATTAAACTCTCCCACCTCTGTACATAGGATAAAAGTGTAAAAAACAAAAATACTCTACTTTCAAATTCTGATAAACACTACATATTCAAAAAAACAAGTGATATAAAAACAAAAGAGCATCAGAAAACAAAATAATTTTTTTAAATAGAACGGTTACTTTTGTCTGTAATATTCTTAAACTGCTTGAAATTCTCTTTACAATGATACCAAATAGGTTACCTTACTACCTTATACCTTATTAAATTAAATTAAAGCTATAGTAATGTTTATAAAACCACTTCCACAATCCACAGCTACTGCGATTGGTTCGAAACACATGTACTGTAGCTTTAATTTCTAAGGTAACATAGGTATATTTGATATCATTGTAAAAAGAATTTCGAGCTGTTTATACAGACAAAAGTAACCGTTCTATTTAAAAAAAATTCATTTGTTTTCTGATGCTCTTTTGTATTTATATCACTTGTTTTTTTAAATATGCAGCTTTATCGGAAATTGAAAGTAGAGTATTTTTGCTTCTTATATATTTTCAATTAAAAATTGTAGCTGCTATTTTGCGTCACATAGACGCATACCACCTTTTAGGATTAATTTAAGATACCATAAAAATCCGCCCAATTCACCAGATTTGGTGTAATTTGCATGTTGAGAAACATGTGAATATATGACTTGCCGGCTACCATAAAAAAGACTCTTTGTTCGTATTCAAGTTTAATTTTGTACAACGTGTTCCAACTACGGCAAAAAATTATCGTCCAATTCCCGAGAATAACTCCTGAAGTATGTAAGATCTTGGTTTGAATTAAGATTATATTAATGTATGGAAGTTAGTGGAGATTTAAACTATATCCACTGCATGAAAATTGGCCCTCATCGATATAAAAATAGTTTTTGAATTTTTGTGAAAACATTTATTTTGCCGAGTTTTAGGGGGTGTACACATTTTCGCCGGGATACTTTGTAAATTAATTATCCATTAATTATTTTTCTAACCTTTCATAACTCATAAATTCTTCAGTCTGCACATATAGGTTTGACATACCAAACGTGTTATTGATAACAATCTTTGTCACCTTTACTGTTTGTTGTGCTGGAATTACTTTCACCATTAAGTATACTTATAGGCGAGGTTATGCAGAAATTATAAACTTCCATTCCAAGAGATTTTTTCATCGCTAGACAACTAATCTGCGTGTTACAATTTACACGTTCAATGTTCAATTAAGTACTCCATCAAATTTAAATAAACAAGACATTAATTACGGGTGGGTATTAATGCCCAAGGTTAATCGTCGAGATTGAAGCGCCCGCATAAGCATATGGTTTCATCAGAATGGCCTAAATTATGTTAAATTGAGGTGAATATAAGTTTGCATCGGGACTCCCTTTGTGGCTAGGCTACGTAATTTTGTGAGTGCAAGTGTCAGTAAACTGTTTAGTTTATTATAGTGCGGACCTCTGAGCTGTTAGTTTCCAATTTTGGGGCTTCCGCTGCGGTCGTCATTTAACCACAAGATTGGGTAAATATTTGCTTTAAATTACAGGCATTTGAATTTGCCGCCGAATGATGTTTGCAATTTTGCAACAGAGCAAGAATATTAGTTTGTTCCCAAACCAAACATATTTCGGTTTGTCAATCGCAGTTTATCTGTACTGGCAACATGTTCAATTAGCGGAGCGGCTATAATTAGTATAACGATGAGATAATACGTAATTAATGATACGTGACTATTTAAACTCAATTAACAAACACTCCAAATCATACAGCAGAGAATTATATTCGTTTTTTTTAGAACTGGGTTGTTGCAAACGAAAACGAATAATACAATCGGATAGTGCGGGCAGGGCAAGGAAGCCTAAAATTTAAGGGCGGTTTCACGCACATTACGAAATTAACTCTTTTTCGCGCTAACACTAACAACACAAAAAAATCATTCAATTGGATGTTTCCCTACTACACTTTTTACAAGATGCACACCAAAGAAAGGCGTCCTAAAACCATAAATCCCATTGAAGAATCAGTAATTGAAGCTTTCCCATACTAATTTAATTTAAAAAGCGACTAGTTTCGACCGATGGTCATCTTCTGGTTATAACATCAATTACAGCTCTAAAGTACAGGGTGTATTTTATGCAAAAATACTTCAAATAAAAGTTATAGAGATATAAATTCTGCCTCTAAATCATGTGAAACGATTATTCTACCTCTTCTTGTACAGTTTTGTGGGAAAGTAGTGGAAACTGATAAAGTATTGAAATAATTCCAATTTAATATCCATAAGTAAGGAAAAACCGAGCAAAAACATTTTTTCCGTTTGCTTCAATTTTAAATTTTTATTAGGCGGAAATTTCATCTGTCATTTGTAATTTTGATCTGACATTTGTAACGATTCAACAAACTTTCACAAGGAAAGGAAGTTATTTTCATTCCAAAATGTCGCTGTATAACCATTTAGGTATCACAAAGTGAAGTAAATAACTAGAAAACATCAATATTGAATAAAATAATAGCGCTAAGCTTTGTAATTTTCACAAAAATAAAAGGTAACAGGAAGTGTAACATGTAAAATTGCGGTACGCGGTACGTGTTTCCGCCTCTTCATGGGAAGTAACTAATTTGTCCGCATGGATTGTTAGAAAAACTTTAAGAAAAGGCTCAAGCAACAAGTTAAATAGAATATTATTTTTTTTTTTAATTTTTTCAAAGTTTGAAATATAAATTTTACGGTTAGACTGTAGTACTTAGTGACCGTTAACAACGTTACGTTGTGTGGAACTAAATAAAAGTAATTTTTGAAGCTCAAAAAGAATAATGTGAAGTGAAAGTATCTCTAAAAGACGAAGTTGTGTTTCAAATTGCTACCATTAAGTGTATTACCACGTACCATACAAAGAGGGAATAATTAATAAAATATTTCCTAACCGAATCTGAGAAACACTAATGTGAACCGAATAAAAAATAACTTAGTTTATTTTTTAAACAACAATTAATGTTTTATAATAAGAAATTAATTAAGTAGAAGGAATTTTAAGTGAGTGGGAAATCAAGAAATTTAAAGCATCATTCAATAAAGGCAATTACATTTACATTTTTAATGTTGGTTCATTTCTAATAAGGATTTTACAGTTCGTGGAGTAATTTCCGTAAAGTACTTTATAACTTAGGCTGAAGTGAAGTCGTTTGGCAGTAATACTTACACTCAATTCACAAAATAAAGTTAAAAGCTTGTATTTACATTTTCAAAAAATTGCATTAATATAGCAAACGAAGAAGTATTGATTATATTTAAGTACTATTTATCATCAACCGGGCATTGTGATCCCAACATGTAAGGATTATATCAACCGAAAATTCCCTACATTTCGATGCGTTTACATTCATTGCATCTGAGAGGGGTTCTTAGTGAGAGTAGAGGGAGGCAGACCAATATCATCGAGATTTTGTTTGATTAGGATTCCTGGTGCTTCAAAACGTGTATTTAATGTTTTAAAAAATCATTATTGAGGCGGAAAAATGACTTCTTTGAACCAAGAGTAAATTTAGCGCTATGTTTTTTTTAATCCTTTATACCTTACATCTGCAGACATTTTTTGACAATACATTTTTTTAAAGGCCCCGATTTTAATGTTTGTTATTTTGCTCAACGTTGCCAGGAATTTTCCTTACCTACGATTGCAGGCAATAGTTTCATGGCTGCTGTCATTTTTCGTTCTTTCCCGCTTTTATTTCATTTTAAGAATTTATGGTAACAGTTAAACTAAACCCTTATTTCATTGGTTCAGTAATTCTAAAGAAAAATGTTAACAGAAAGGCCTCCACTAAAAAAATTGCAGTATACTCGTAAAGTAGATCGTGTTGGAAGAGAGTAAATTCCGTTTCTCTGAAGATGCAAATTCAAAAATGTTTGCGTTGAGAGTCTGATTATTATTTACTGTTTACAAATTTATTAATTAGGTACGCACGCTAATGCATTATGAATAAACACGAAGTATATTTCTGATTAATTTTTGAATAATTAACACGCTTAGACGTCGCCAATGGAAATGAAATGAGCGAGAGTACATCGCCATTTAGGATTAAACGCGGTTATTATACAGAAATTTGTTTCAAACCCCCCTTTTAGCGATGGCAATTTGAGTGTGAAACTTGCTCTAATAAGACATAAATTTTGTAGAGTTCACACGAATTCGAGGATCTAACTCGATGAAAGTGATGATATCTGGAAGTAGTATGATAAGTTTTATAGAAGGATTTTGGGCGAAACTTTCGCCATAACGAAACTTGTTTTCTAATCAATTCGATTTTAGAAACTTCCGCAGTTTGTTTATCCGTCTAATTTTAACAAACGTAAACGCGCTTATGCAGCAAAAACAAACAACTTTATTAACTAGGATTTTTCAGTCTGCAAATTGCGGATATCGTGAAAATGTTTAGTTTATGTAAAATTCTAGTTCGCGGGTGGAGGGAGAAAAAAGCTAGGAAATAATCTTATATACTTGTTCCGTTAGAGAACTTATATCATCGTTGCTATTAAAGTATTAACCTTTCACGTTTTTGTATGAGAAAAAATCTATTGGTATAGAGGTGCCGTTGTGCGCACGATTAACATAGGTAACCTTCAATTTAAGCCGGATTTCCACCATGATTTGGTAATCGTAAAGGAATCCTTTGGTTTCAATGATCTGAATCATATTCTTCTATAAATCTCTACTCATTTTAGAAAATTGTAACAGTTGCGGTCTGAAGATGAATTACCACCTATTACCACGAATTAAGCAAATCTTCCACTTTTCTTATGTGGATTTGAAAATAGTCCACTCATGATGATGTTTACTTTAATTTTTGATTATTTACGAATAATTCGCACGGTCACTCTGTCACGGACAAGAATGGTTTTTGAAAAACTACAAATGGAGTTTCCTACTCGAGGGAAGGTCCAGTATTTTTACCATTTCATCCATCTAAAACGGTAACTTGTGATTTCATACTTTGGAATGCGGAGAGTATGGTTTCCAACGATGGATTTTTGACTGATTCTTGGCATTTTGAAAATCACGAAGTAAGAATAAGACGCATCGCGTCAATTGAAATACCAGAATCGTGCGTTCGGTTTCGAATTACATATCGGTAATATTTTATTACTCATTGATTCTGATCTACTTGTCACGTGTTGTACAATTTTTTTGTATAATGAACGATATAGTAGGAGAGCTGGTAGACATTTTTGGGTAAGTATTTGAGGCACGCTGAAAACTTCTCCAATAATCCCAAACACAGAAATGCAGACCTGGCTGAGTAGAAGCGGGGCTAACACCTTGTCAGGCGCCTTCAACTGTTTGTTGTCGGCTATGGATTAAACGATGATTTAAAATCACGAAACTTCAGATATCATTGAACTTCGGCTGTAGCGATACTGGTCATGGAAAAAAAAAATTAACTGCGAGGGGATACGAAAGTTTTTTTCCCGAATTGAATATCCGAATGAATAATTTACTCAACATTTTAATAGGCTAATAAAATTTATGGCATTCTAACTTTGAAATAGTTTTAGCATGACGTTGAAAGTTTCAATTGTGCGACTGAAAATTTAAATTGAACGCGTGATCCTATTTCGTTGTTTAACACCACTCCTGATAGTCGTGTCTACGTGTCTATGGACGGGGATTTTTAAGAGAAGTTCCTTAGGACGTCATCGATATCGATTAGCAATTGGATGCCGGAATGAATGTGGAAATTTTATTGAGTAGGTCTTCCACAGATTGCATTTGCATCACATTTTATGTCTATTCCCACTGGTCAAATAATTCAATTGAGTGCAATGAGTGTAAAAATGGCATCTACCATTTTAACAATGATTTTCGGCATATTATTTATTTTTTTGCCCAGGATCAGAGTATAATGATTTAGATATTGTCAAAGTTTACAAATAACATGTAAAGTGTAAAAATCATTTGTCACAGAACAAATAATGATACAAATTAAACTGACAAAAAAAATTCGAAATACAAAAGGAACGTTATACTTGTACCTAGTGTTGAAGCTATGAATATCTTTACTGCAAGCGTATTTAGTTCTTGCGTTAAACATACATGCATACTTCAAATATACATATTATGTATGCAGATCAATGTCAATATGCGAAACGTGTTCAAAATATTTCTACAGGATTCTGTACTTGAAGCGTTAGCCATTATTCTTATAATCCGTTTTTGTGTAATAAAAACTGATTTGATGTGAGAGAATTGCCCCACATGCATATAGCATAACCACGCGGTGGTATAGAGTCTATACCACCGTGAGCATAACGTAATAGACTATCAATTTGCGCGTGGTAAATAGAAATTATTTGCTTTTTATTCAAAACGTTTTGAAGACGCCTAAAAGCATACGACAGATACTTAATTTAGAGGTCTACTTATCACAATGTATATGGAATGTTACGGTGCTATCAAGGCAAATGCCTAGAAACTTAGGGCATATTTTTACGTATTGGAATTGCATTTGCAAAGTACTAGCACTCGATGTTTGCTCACTTACATATCTTTCAGTACAGTGCAGCAGCACTGAAGAATTCTCTACATGCCTTTGACACTTCCGGTATTCTGATCCACACCAGCTTCCACTTCTTGTTGTCCATTTTCCAACCAAAGTCACATCATCATTTCACTATACCCTGTTATAAGGACAGCTTTCCGAGAAATGCCATTAGGTTTATATTTTATTAAGGTCTACTAAAATACACACGTGGATTCTGACTTGATAATTTTTTTTATCGATTTCCTTGATCTTGTCTCATGGATTTTTTCATCGTAAATCTACATTAAAATTTAAATATTTAAATGAAACAAATTAATATTAGTCATTCAATAAAGAAGACATTCATATTATACGTTCCATTCCGCTACAGGAATATCAAATACGTTGTGTTCTTTTATTAAAAATCGAGTGAGCACAAATAATTCTTACAGACACAAGGAACCCCAGATACGCTCAGATCAATATATTAAACCTAGCTATTGAGGCGAATTTAATCTTTCTAGTATTGCATAAAGCAATGAGATTTTTTCAACTTTTTAAATGTTCCATGTTTGACATTTAAATTAAGTAAAATGTTCAATAATCCCGAATGCGCATCATTACTGATAAAATGAATGTTAAAAAACATTACTTTCTCAATAACGAGTTGATATGTTTTTTATGGAATTTAAGTTAGTTGTTGACGAAATCTAATAATGATCATCATATAGTTTTGTATACTTGTGCTTTTAGAGCTACCAGGTTATTCTAGTTCGTCGATTTATTAAATCCTCTTTTTCAATTTACCTAGCACATTTTAAAGGTTTCTAGAATTTTTCCGTTTTTCTTCCAACTTTTCTGATTCTGAGAACTTTCAGTCTTCTAATTCTTAAAATGCTAGATTTTTTTTAGATCGATTTGATTCTCCACAACTCTTAAAATGATTAGATCTTCATTTCTTCAATCTGTTCAAATACTGTAAGTGTTTTTCGATTATTTACAATGCTCGGGTTCTTCAATTCCTTTAGATCCATCAGATTTTTTATATTCAAAGACTATTGTAAATTACAATGTGTGTAGTTACTTCACGTCTTTGCAGTGATAAGAACGGTAGCTAACTAAGGCAACACAGTCCACGTGCCTTATATGCGTAACTTCCATGTAATCACACATTGAATTATCTGTTCATTGTTTAAATGTAGTTAACGAGTTGTTAACTTCAAATGGATGTTCCGTGCTAAAAATATTCATGAAAATTATTTGGCGGTCATGTTGTCCGTCATCCAATTGTGTATTTTTGTCATGCGTTGTTCTAAATGACGAATTACGGATTTTTTTCAATGCAATATTCGTTCATAGTATCAGTATTGTACCTACAGATATTGGGCAAATCTAGGTTCAATATATTACATACACGTACACGTGCACGTGGTCTATAAAAATAACTTTTTCATACGTTTGCGTTCATTGAAAGTTTACGGCACTAAAGAAAAAAAGTGCATTACTACAGTGACGTTAACTGAAGATTTTAATCAACGTAATTATACTCGAAATAAGTTTATGGGTGCGGTTACGTATTACGCCTTAGGTTTTATTAACAAAATGTAAACATGAGGAAAACGGCGACGCTTTCCAGTAATTCCTGTAGATTTTCAGGCTAAAATGATACGACGAAAATCGTCGTAAAGGTATGACGTGCAACGATCACGATTAATGAGGTCTATAAAACTGAAATTTGTTACCAAACCGTTTCATTCAGCTGATGTTCCTCGTACGGTGAAGTTCCTCATTCGTTCATTTATTACCTACTACTACCTCTCCACGTAAGTTTCAGTCAACGTAATTTTATCATTTTAACCAATTTACGCGATGCCGTTAGTTACATTAGCAGCATCTGCTCGCTCAACACTAATTTAATCGTAGTAATCCTCAATTTAACCCTTATCGTGCCATCGCAATTGGGGTTGCTCCCATCCGCCGCTGCAATGCGTATTTTTGTTTTAATTAGACAATTCAACTCATGTATAAAAAATCGCATAAGCCGCAGTGTAATTGTCACTTTGACAGCGGCAAAAGTTACCTGCAACTTTTCCAGCGACAAATGCACTAGTGGTTTTTTCACTTATTCATTTTCGAACCAATAATCGCATTATCCTTACCCATATGACTAGTTTGACGTCTGTCAATAATTGATTAGTTTGGTGAATTTCTTGTTCGTTAAATTGTCCTGCCGAATTACACTCGAGGTTTGTATTTAAACCGAACAAATTTGGGTTGTGGCAATTCAAATCTGTTTCCTTTTAGCAATTGGACTCGAAAAACTGTCAACCTAAAAATGCTCCACCTGCGGTGTCGCATTTTTATTAGTTGACAGTTTTTTTCGTCTAATTGCTAGGCAACAGATTTTCATTACCTAAACAACCCAAATTTACTCGGTAAAATACAAACCTCTTGTGCAATTATAAGTGATAATATCGTTAATAAAAACTCATTTTTCTTTTTGTTACAGAATGGCAGTATTACGGGTTTGTTTAGGAATACTTCTTCTGACGAGTATGCTAAATGCAATCGAATCCTCCCACAACCGCTTAAGACACGAGAAAGGCTCTCCAGAGCTTAGAAAGAGAAGACTGTCCGATATTGTTAGGCGAAGACGAGCTTCCGAATCGAAAAGTAAACGCGCGGCTTATTATAATCCATGGACGCCTCCGAACATGGTGCGAACACCCCCAAATCGAAAACCGTCGTTCACTCTTTGGCAGCCCAATCAAGTACAAATACAGCGGCCTTACTACATTCCCATTTGGGGACCTCCAGGGAAACCTCCGATCTATTTTCCACCTCAGCCCATCTATTTAAACCCCGGCCTCCCCCTTAACAACCGGTACTTGCCGCCAGCTGGCGAAAACACAACCGTACCCACCGACAACAAATTCGGAGAAGATGGACCGATTTGGGGTACGGTCAACGAGCCCGCAACGGTGCCACCCACAAGAAAACCGAGACCTCCGGTAACCCATCCGCCCATAGTACGACCGGCCGACAGCGAAACCACGAACAACGAGATTACGCCGAGTCGTGAGCCGGTGGTTGAAAACCAGCCTCCTGCACCTTCAATCGGGAATCAACCCAGCCGATGTGTCTGGGCCATCATATCCTGTTGTTCGGCATCATCCAATACAGTCAGCTACGATTGCTTCGAACAGTTAGGGTGTAATGGGGCGTTTTGGGACAACAGCCCTTGTGACAGTGAAATCGCACGCGCAGCTATCTCGACTGCTATGAACTATTATCAAACAAGATAAACAGTAATGTTTATAGGCGGCTAAATGTTCCTTCCAGAGAACTATCTGTTGTAATTATAGTAATTTATAACTAATAATTTAATTTTAAGATGTCCAGTGATAATATCATTAATTTTCAATCGTGCGGCTCTTTATGTGAATGACGTAAAGATCCTCTCCTTGTTTAATAAAACTTATTTTATTTTATAGTTCATATTTCACTCATGGTTTCCCATTAAGTTATTGGGATTCGAATTTCAAAAATAAACATAACAGCAATGCGAATTTGTGTTCCCTTATTAACAATAAAGTAGCATATTTTAAGGTTTTCTTTCAAACGCGGTTAAGAATGTAAGCACTGCATTCGAGTCTGCAATTACATAAATTGAGTCACCGTCCAGATACAACCCAGTTTGAAAAACATGCACAATATACAGTGACATCACTCTATCTCTTTTAGTTCTGAGAATATCGCCCAAAAACATGGAAAACCAGCAATTTGGAACACACTGTACATATCTGTTTTCATTGCACCCACTAAGCTGTCATTAGGCGAATGGGAGAAGAGAGGGGAGGGGGGATTTATTTTGGTGGACCGGTTCGGGTTACTCAGTCACTGATCTTTTGCCCGAATTTCTAGACTTTTGTCCAAGCATTTTATGTGACTTTAAACTCATTTGTACTGCGGGTCCTAATGTATTCATTTGTAAAACAAAATGTTCCAGAACCGTGCGTAGTTATAACAGTACATATTATTATGGATCGTATCATTTCACGTCTCAAAGGCCCCTTATTATATGAGAAACTGTTTTCTGCATACCCATTACCTTATGTAGCAAGTCTGAAATTAATTTGGCCAATAGAAATTTAAATTGTTATTTTGTTTCTTGTCTTGATGAAGCCCGGTCCGAAAGTGGGCGAAACGATGACTTTTCTTTGAACATTAACACGGTCCTATCCCGGAAGTCGCCCGCAACTTAATAACTGGCCATTTTGCATGTATTTCGTACCAGAGAAATGGATATTACTGTGACGAATACAGCAGCTTTTAAAAATACGATTAACCATGAAATTTGACGTTATTGTGATAGCTTAATCGAATTGTTTTCCAATTATAAACGTCGTTTAGTTTAAAATAATCAAAATCTTAAATTACACAATTTGCCAATATAATATATAGCAGGAAATCAATCTTGCCGTATAAATAAGAGGTAAGTAATCATTTATGGATTTGAAGCGAACAAACAAAGACTTTGTTTTCGAACGATCATTGCGTATTTGTTTCAATTTTTCCCCTTTTTTACAAATACCTTTAAGGTGGAATAATACCGAAAGATTCTGAGCCAGATTAATTAAATTAGGTTAAGGATTAATTTACATTTATTTTTAAGTAATTCGAACTGACGATAAGGGCTATTAAAACCGTTAATGTTGATTGATTGAATACACCTTAGCCGCAAGAACTGCAATGATCTTTTGGATCTGAAAACCGATGTTCGTGTAGAACTGCTCAAGCTTGAAATATGAAACGCATCCCTATAGTTCAGGGCAGTGTATAATAAAAAAGTTACACTGCAACCGAGAGACGAATATACCTACTTTCTTCTTTAATGAGACTTTTTGCTTAGTATTTTAACTAGATACTGTTGAGGGGTGGATACTGTCCCTTATAACCTTTGAATCAAATTTTCTCAGAAACCGTTATACGCAACAAAGTAATAATAATAATAATAATAATAATAATAGCCAAAATAGGTTTCAACCTTGCATTTTGTGATAACTTTATGAAACTTTCAGAGGATGTTCTAGACACCCTAAGGTTCAATTTCAGCTATGCCGCCACCCCCGCAACCCCGGACGGCACTTGCTATAGCGGGTTTCTTAAGCGCAAGGTAGCATTTCAATACCCGCCCATAAAATGGGTCAAAAATGTATGTCTAGGGTTTGTTTTGTATTTTCTTACATCTAGGAAGGTTGAAGGGAATTGTCAAATACCCAGGGAGAATTTATTTAGGGTATTTACCGTGGTTTACCTATTTTTAAGGCGCTTTTAACAGTGCGGACTAGGGAATGCAATCCCGCAGCAAAATCTCAATCCCGGTATTTGCGGGATTGTTAGTTGTTAATCCCGCGGGATCCCGGTATTTGCGGGATCTCGCAAAACTTTAAATAAATTGGCAAATAAGCAATTCTGTGCGGTTAACTTCTGTATTAAAATAAATCGCTAATTATCACAATATTTAACAAAAAAAGTACCTTCGGCCTAACTTAGAACTCAAAAAAACTTTACCTGTAAAGCACAACAATTATTTAAAAAATAATTCGCCGTTATCAGTTTCATTAACAAAGTAAACAGAGTCGTCCCCTTGGTAGATAAATTCCTCAGTCCCGCAAATCCCGCAGGATCCCGCTCCATTTATGTGCGGGATTAATCTCGCAAAAATGCTGCGGGATCCCGGTATTTCGGGATCCCGCAATCCCGGTATTGCATTCCCTAGTTTCTAGTCTATAACTTTTGATTGAGAAGTCTGATCGAAAAAGTACGAATTGTTTTGGATTCTACGCACCAAAATTAATAAGAAAAAGTGTTTTCCCGAGAAATTTTGGTGCAGTCGATTTTTGGTAAAAAAGGAAGGTTATACACTGCCTTTTTTTGAGGTCGTCAAAAAAAATTGTCTCAGATCGACCCGGAAAAAAATTTTTCTTATAGAACGTGGCCCGTAGAATCCATAATTTCAAACAGTTCCAAGATTGGGCTACTAGTTCAAAAGTTAAAGCCCTTTGAATTTTCTTTCGAAATTGGTTTCTAGTCTATAACTTTTCATTGAGAAGTCTGATCGAGAAAGTACGAATTGTTTTGGATTCTGCGCACCAAAATTAATAAGAAAAAGTGTTTTCCCGAGAAGTTTTGGTGCAGTCGATTTTTGGTAAAAAGGGAAGGTTGTACACTGCCTTTTTTTGAGGCCCTCAAAGAAAATTGAAAAAATTCATCCTCTGAAAGTTTCATAAAGTTATCACAAAATGAATTAGGTTGAAACCTATAACCCCCGCACTATAACGTTTTTTGTATTACGCAATTTCCTAAGCTACAAATTTGATAACCACAATTTTTTCGATAAAAGATACCATTAGGGAGATTTTTGCGAAAAACCGTTTATCTTGACCTTTTGGGATGTTGTTGAGAGCCACAAAAGTAGCTTCGTGCAAAAATTCAGCTTTCCCCTATTTTTTCCACAATAAATTGTCTTGATTCCCCGTATTAAAACTTTTACATTATTTATCGTAACACAAACAAATTCGTTTTTTGTAATACTAAAACCCACTCAAGCATCTTAGTGTAATCTGAAATCAATCACAAATACTTACGGGTTTGGAAGTTTTGATGCGTTATTCATCTCATCTGATAAAGTTGCGGAAGTTCACGTTTAAAAATAGATAATCGGTATGAGATACTTCCCATTATGAGGTGTAATCACTAAAGTACTGCATTTAAAAAAAGAATCGCACACACTATGTAAATAATAGTGTGATTCGGAAAAACACGTGAGTATGTCTAACCACATAATCCGAGATAAACTGGGGTATGACTAACATCAACTATATTACCTACGTATAGAAAGATCTATTACGTATGTACGTCGAACCTCACCTTAGCTACTATCGTTTGTATATTCGAAATATACTTCAGTCGATGACTTTATCTGCATAATACCAGCCAATAGATCGAAAGACGCGATTTTAGAAACATTTCACGTACCAAATTTACGGTTCAGGAGGAGGATGAAGATTGCACCTCGAAAATAGTGATTAGAACCGTCAGAAGTAAAATGACAAGACTTTTGCATCAAAGACCTTAGGAAATTGGCGGAGTCGCTAAGACACCTGAATACCCAACCGGTCGAACGATCCTTGAGATCTCGCATCCTGTGGTTACAATAGTGTAAAGGGCCCAAAAACGTCCGTCCGTAGGGTTTTTAACGTTGTTTGGGCTCTGTTCTCCGTACATGTCATGCTACCAAAATTTGTTTGAAACGTATTAGAAAAGAAGAAACGCGAAGTTTCAAAGCGTTGGGACGATGCGTAGGGAGTTTCAGTGTACAATCTTTAGGAATTAGTAGGAAAGTAGCGGAATTTGTGGGAAATTAAAGGAATTAGTGGGAAATTCGGGGAATTACTCGAGAAATTTTAAGAGA
This sequence comes from Photinus pyralis, assembly GCF_008802855.1. NCBI lineage: Eukaryota > Metazoa > Arthropoda > Insecta > Coleoptera > Lampyridae > Photinus > Photinus pyralis. The sequence goes on along the minus strand of NW_022170510.1, from coordinate 13,505,774 downwards.
ATAATGGAGTTAATGGGGAATTAGACGAAACATGAAGCAAATTAATAGATTACGCAACGTAGTGTCAGATAAAACTGCTATCGCAGACGCCGTCACACCGCGCCGGTTTTGATTTTGGTTCGTCAAATGCATGTTGTAATTATTTTTTTCTGAAACTACTTTCGTCTCTAAAAAGGATGAAGAAAATCCGATTTTCCTTTCTAGTGAGGAAAGTAAAAACAATTGCTGTAATCTTAATAATGCCATTTAAAATTGAAACATACCCGCATCTAGATTGCTATGTGTCAAACTTCATTATTGGACTCGGACGTGATGGAACTTGAGGATTCCGATAATTCGAAGGTGTTTTCAGAAGTGATGTTTACGGATAAAAGAAAAGTATTAGGTACCATAGTGTATTCTATTCTTACACTATGGTATTACCTACGAGGTTTTCTATGAGCAGTCCTGGATTATTTATTGGTCGGATAATTGAAGATAGAGGAAACGTATATATTACAATTCAAGTATAGCTGGAGGCATTTATTTGGCCCCGAAAAGAAGACATTGTTGAGGATACACGGGCTTTTTCATTTTTAACGTACTTTGTAGACCAGAAATGAAAAATTAAGCCGGGATGACTCTATTCTTACCACGTGTTTTTTTATATTAATTAATTAACGGGCGTAATGAGGTATCATAACATCGTATAGGTACACACGATGCATTTTTTTCATAATTGTGGGGTTCCGTTCCGTGTGGTTCTGTGGACTTAGTTCAGTTTTTCCAACCGAACATGAAAACTATTTGCAAAACAAAAATGAGGCAAATTACAATTAAAATGAGTCATAAATTCTGTGTCGATTACTCCTTGTCTATGAAAAAATATGGGAACACAAAGATCATTGACATAACGCACTGAAATACCCTGTGAGGGGTGCTACATCAGTTCCTGAAGATCAAAATCACAAATTTTCACCTGTCCAACCCTGAAAGGGTTTATCTTAAAAAAACGCAATTGTGTCATGGATGACGCATAAAAGGCGCCTATCCTTCGATACAATATTGATATAAGATTTTGAATCACCACATTGTATCGATAGTGCTCATGCATATCTTACAAAATAACACAATCCAAATACGTGTATGACGCAATTTTACTCAAAGGGTCGTAAATGTAGTAGTAGTCACAAAGTAAACAATAGAATTAGGTGGAATTATGCCACTTAAAAAACGTAATTGTAGATGTAATCGTGTGCAAAAGATTAGGATAGCTCTCTTATAAATACGGCAAAAAATTATCTAGCTCAGTAGTATAGGTAACACTGTGCGTTGAAATACAGAACACCTGTCGCTAAAATGTATCCTTTACACTCGTCAGTTTTAATTGGTTTTTTGGTCGGGTTACTGGTTTGGGACACTTACATTGTCCAAGCGAAACCACAGCGTTCGACAGACATTGTTTCGCTCGAAAACGATCAAATTTGGGCACCCTCCGACAACGCAGTTGACGATGCTCCAGTTTGGGAGACAGTGGATGAAATGCAGCAGCTAAAGCCAAAGCGTTCCCCTACTGAACAGGACAAGAAGGTACCGCCTCGATGCCTTTGGGCAATTATTTCGTGCTGTACGGCGTCATCAAACGCACTCAATTACGATTGTTTCGAGCAATTGGGATGTTACGGTGTGTTTTGGGATAATAATCCTTGTGACAGTGACTTTGCAAACGCTGCAATTTCCAGTGCGATGAAATATTATGAAAAGAGATGAAATGTGTAATGTCATTATTATATTGTTTGTGTTAATACTGGTTATTTATTAAATAAACTTTTGTCTATTGTGGCGATGTTTATTAATTTTGCACATACACCTGTGTCAACAAACGCCTGTATTTTGTTATATTGTTTCCCTTTCGATAAAAAATTTATATACTGTTTTTAAGCCAAACATTTCAAATGGCCGAGACTTGGGTCACTACTTGGGGTATAAGACGTGTACTATTCTTCCATTAAAATGTCGGATTAGGTAAGTTACGCCGTTTTTCTAATAAAATCAAACATTTCTATCCCGTGAAAGCGCCCTTCTGAATAATCTTCTCGATATTTGGTACGTGTCCAAAAATGAATCCAAAATTAGTTTTCGAAATTAAAGCAATTCAGAAGCCCACATTTCTTAAAACTTTTGGTCATGGATTCTAATATACCTTGAGATAATACGGCACTATTATTTTGACTGAAGGCAATAAGAACTCTGTAAGCAATTGCAATAATCTCGAATGTATTTTAATGATACCAGAAATGGAGGTTTAAAAATCCGGAAAATTACGTATTCACGTGATTCTATTCATACAAAATTATGAGTGGGATTTTTTTTAATACATGGATAACATAAAACTTATATTAAAGTTAATTTTGTGTTATTATATTTAATAATATTCCAAACCCATTCCATCCACCGTTTGTTGTTTGACCAAATTTTGTTCACAAATTATCGCGATTTATCCTGCTATATCGGAAGGCAATACCGAGGGCAATACCCATTTCCTCTAAAGGCTGGGACCTTTTCTTAGACCCTATCTCGCTTAAAAACCTATCCAATAAACATAAGTGCATTCTACAAATAACTTTTTCGTTTCTACGCTTACAGTAATAATAAACGGTCAGAAATGTTTCTATAGCTCCTAAAGTTTAACATCCCTCAAGTTGTAATTTTGCCTTTGCTGGTGTAAATGAAGGGACAAATTCTTTGGCTTATTTTATGACTAAAAGTTCATATAAATATAGATCCGCAAACGCCTTATTACGGACGTGGATGTTATAATTCCACCGTACATTTTACAAATTAAAATTACTGTCAACACTATTAAAACAAGAGATTATCCAAATCGAACCAGAGCTACTGGCAATTTAGCTAACTAAACAAAACTATACGTATTGGTAAATGTCAACCACATACTTTCCCGTGGTATTGCACTGATGATAATCACGACCGAGGGACTTCCGGGATAAGAAGTCAGCCCTGTACCAAATGCCAGGTCCAGGTGTGTAACCAAAAGTAAATTATGGCTGTGATAAAGTGATTACAAATGATTCAAGTGTAGTACATTCCAACCACCCACCATGAGGATGAGTAAGTAGAAGAAATATACGCAAGGATAAAAAATATAATCGAGGAAAAAGGAGGTGGTTGTTGTAAAATCGTAATGGGAGGCTGGAATGCAGTGGTGGGAAATGGAAGAGATGGGAATGTGGTCAGCATGTACAATCTTGGAAAGAGAAATGAGAGAGACTGATTGCAAAGAAGCAAAAACGATAGTTACCACCAGTAACTAAAGAGAAGACTGTACACCTGGAAATCCCCGGAGATCATTACCAAAAGCAAGTTGGTTGATTTTTAGCCACCGGATAGGGTTTTATAGTAAGGCGTAATGATTTTTGAGTGTAAATATTTTTGTCTAAAATGAAAGAGCATTGATTTGTTACTGAAATATAAATGAAATAATCCTTAATTTTCGGCTCGTACTAAAATTACAGTACATTCTTTATGCTCTACTTAAAGCGCTTAAAATGTTTTGATTACAGCACTTATTCCCAGTCATAAGTAAAATGTTCTTCAGTGATACCTTAATGCCACAAAAAAATGATGGTATAGATATGTCAAGTACGTTTGGGATTAAGCACTTATTTAAGGGCTGGCAGGATAAACCCGGTAATTCCTACATCGTATTTTGCACAATACATACAAACATCAAAAGCAATCTAAATGGAGGTTTCGCACGTGCTTATAAGGGTGCCGTTACAGGAACAAGAAATAATGAACGGTGGTAGTCCAATTCACAACCGACGTTCTTACAATTTATTACAGAACCCCCATGACACTAAATTTTTAAAATGATTTAAAAGGATGACCTGCGGGATTGGAATGTAAATATTGAAAATGAGGTTTTTTTCTCCATTTAGATATTGTGAATTTTTAGTCAACTGGTTTATTAGGGCTGCACATTTTAACTCCAACATCGTATAAATGTTATTTGCTAAATAAAAATATAAAATTCTACCTTATGATTATTGCCGCGAGTGATAATCGACATCTATAAACATAACGCATGGGAAGGAGTTGCGACAGAATGAAAGTGATTAGGCACATGGTAATAATAAACATTCCGACAAGATAATTAACGGTAAAGATGGGTAAATATGGTATAAAGTTGTGAACTTTTACAGAGTTGTTGAACGTGTTGCATGTGCGTGTTTAAGGTGTAATCTTCTGCAATAGAACGAAAAATTGCAATAGGTAAATTTTTACGATAAACATTTAACTTTCATATACTGTTCAATGTACATAAGGTATTTTCCTTGATTGCAAATTAAGTGCTTTTTTTTACTCTAATTCTAATTAAATCTAATCGAATACATTACCATAGGATGAAAAGTAGGGGTACGTTGTCACTCGAAACATTTAGTATATAAAATGCTCGTGCGTATTTGGCTTTACCTTCTTCCTGATGCTGGTCTTAGAATCGAATAATCAACTCACGAAAGTACGTAAATGTACAATACCAACTTATCAAGTACGGGAATACCTAACTAAACTCACAGATGTACGCAGAATATTTCGTCAGTTAGATGTACTACTTTTTCCATACTAAATCATCCCTAGTACGCTGAAATTGAAATAGGATGCGTTTAGGGTTGCAATTTATACGGTATCGTAACTGTATTTCTTATTTCTGAATAAGTGTTCCTGATAATGCGTGGGGTTGCCTAAAGGAAAAACAGATGAAAATCGGTTTATTTGGAGCGCAAAGATACCCAGCTACTGTACCAAATTTAATTATCCTTGAATTATAAATAATAAAATAAGGCGCGGTTTTTACTGCCTATCTAATCCTTCACTGGACGCTATAATTTAGTCACTCCCGATAAGGGAACTTGTAAAAATTTAGCACGACCGTCCTGTACTTTGGAGTGTGGAGTGAAAAAGAGATTCGAGGAAAAACTTTCTGAATGAATGACGTATTTGCGATGCTATCGTCACGGAATTACAATATTTTCGTGTAGTTACGTATAAAACCAGAACGTGATCGACAATTTCATTCAGTCCGTGTAAGAGCGTCGTAGAGTGAACTAACATTCAGTTATTAAGGTTTGTTTTTCGCGATGTGCTCACGATTTAAAAATTGAACTGTCTATTTCTGTTGCAGAATGAGAGCGTTGTTGATCGTTTTGATTAGTGCTATACCTTTTGTTGTGGGCGCGCATGAGGAGGAGGATAGGGGTCGATTCTACGTAAAATCTGATCCAATTTCTATACTGAGACTTGTGAGAGCACAACCGAGATCTGCGTACACGAATCCAGGTTTCCCAGTTGATAACCCACCGAAAAAGGTAGTTTTGTCAAATGGTGACAATACGATAATACCCTTAATCTCAAAATATGGTGAATTCGATCCGAATGGTCCGGTTTGGACCGACAAAAGTGACATCCCAAGTCAACGAGTGATATCGCCGAAATTGTTTCAAGAAATGAAAAACGAAGTGATGCCACAGGAACCCATTGCAAAAGCGCCAGTGTCTGAAGGAAAAGGGATACCAAATAGTTGCGTTTGGGCAATTATATCGTGCTGTTCGGCCGCGACAAATAATGTGAATTACAATTGCTTTGAACAATTAGGGTGCGTCGGGTCATTTTGGGGCAGTAGTCCTTGTGACAGTGACTTTGCGCATGCAGCTATTTCAAATGCAATGAACTACTATCAAGCGGTGTAGTTTAATAATCAACGCCAATGATAACCTATTGTTCTGTTTTTGAGAACGAAAACTAATTGGTGCTGAAACTGAGGCTGTAAATATCATGTCAAGGAAGTGATAAAGAAGATCATGTTTTACCGAAATGCGATCTATTAAGTTATTGATTTGTGATATGTATTTAATAGCCGTAGGCAAAACTTTGTTTATAAATTATTATAAAAGGAAAGACCAAAAGTTGGCATTGATGATTTAAAAATGTTAAGTAAAGGTCACTGTTAAATTTACATATTTTAACACAAACCAGAATATTAACTTCCTTTTTTAACAGGCCAACGGAAATTCCAAGGAAAAATGCGTTTTCCGATAAACCGTAAAAATGGACGCATTTTTCTGCAATTTAAAAATTAAAAATCAATAAATTTCTAGCTGGTTTTATTTAATAACTATTAAAATTGTGTCTTTTTTTTATAAAATAAAAAGTCTCCTACATTTTTACCACCCGCACGTTAGTAAAAATACGGATGTGCACATTTTGAAGCACCAGAAATCCAAATCAAACAACAATCTCGATGATGTCGATTGGCCTGTCTAGCTGTACTCTCATTTTCGGCTAAACGGCTGAACCGATTTAAACCAAATTGAGCTGAAAGCTCTTGTGGGTACATAATAGCAATTTTTTTTAAAATTTGTCTACGAATTGCCCTTCATGTCTCAAGTTACCTATCAATCGTGGGCATTTCAAATATACAGGGTGTAGAATTGGTATACGCACCATACAGATTTCAACCCCAATTTCTTTATATTGAAATGTTTTCTCCCTTAATTATTTTACACCAAAGTTGTAAATAAATTGTTTGTAGATTGTAGAATTCTGCGTCTATTCATGTGCCCATTTATAATATTTCGTTGTGGGAAATCGGAAAAATTAAGGAAGTTATAAATTATAATTGTAAATCTAATTTTTGTTTGAATGATTTCACGGCATGAGTGATTTTAGTATAAATCGCTCAAATTAGATTTTTACGTAAATACCTACTAGATTCTAATTTATTTATTTTATCCGACTTCCCGAATTGAAAAATAATAAATGAGGGCATGAACAGACGCAGATTTTTCCATCTACAAGAAGCCTATCTACAACATTGCTCTGAATTAATTAGGGGAGAAAATATTCCGCTATAAGGAAATTAGAAATCCCTATGGTGCGTAAACCAGTTCTACATCCTGTATATAGAAGAAGAATATGAATTTGATATTTTTATGACCAACACTCAAGGCTTCAAGCTCTTCGATGTCTTGGATTTTAGAATGATCCGAGACCTTTGTTAGAAAAAATTTCGGGAAAGTTGCGAAAGGAATTTGCTGAATCCGGAACAAGTACGGAGATAATTATTAATTTACATATTTATTTATAGTATATTATTTAGTAAACAGCGTATAGGAAATTCCTCCTTACATCGTGTTTTCCGGTGGATCTAATAACTGGTGTAAATTTAATCACATTTATGACAGACAGTAAATGACAAGAATAATGACAAGACTTATTCTAATGTCTCTCACAGATCATGGGAATTTATAAAAATGAAATGTAGAGCATTTTTAAGGATCGTCTTCAGAAGGCCGAAGCTATAAGTTCTTACGGTATTTCTTTTTAATCTAATGAATACGTTTTTTGACAGAGTTTGAAAAACACTGCACCGTCGCACGCACTTGCATTTTTAACGAACTTTTTTGCCCATTTTAACATGAAACCTTGAATAAACGAAACACCTAATTAGTGGGTAATAGAAATTGGAATTGTTCATCTGAGATTTTGACTGGTGACTGGCGATTTGTTCTTTTTCGCTTTTTCACCATTTACCATTTATGTCCATTGATAGAGTGTGACTGATATAAATTATTATGTGTTTTGGTTATTATTATAGCTTAAAAAAAATCATTTGGTATATGATAGGTTACCTGAAACCATATTCCTGCGGGTTCCGAGTGTTCCCACCCCCGCAGGTCAATTAAGTCGTGTTAATTGCTACTTAGATCCGGTTATATTAAATTGCAAATGTTCGATTCTAAAGTTGCTATTAATATTTATTTGATTTTTGATATCACTCATTTGTTATCGCAGCCTTCAATGGTGCACTATTTTGATACACCTACTCCGCACAATGTTTGACGGTTCAATTTTGTTAAATTATAAAACGCCACAATGTTCTTCAAAATCATTCTTTTGAAACTTTTCACTCTTAAAATTTTGGCTTTCGGGTAAATATTTCTGATGTAGTCTTTATATAGTAACTTTTAAAAGTTCTGGAAACAATCCAAAAAAGGCGATTTCTTCCCTTTTGCACTACGATGGCAGTATTAAATTATACGGTACTAAATATTAAGGAATTTCTAAAAATCTAAGGATTTTAAAGGAAATTATACAGCAGACGAATTTCAAAGGAAATTTTGTTACAATAAATGAATTTCGAAGGTTTTCAAAAGTACCTACTGGCATTTTAGGTATTTATAATTGTATTTTAAGAAAACGATACGTATTTTGTGAATTTTAGTAGTGTAGGTATTTTTAGTGTGCATACATTTTTCTGTGGGTCCCCTTTGGTTGCATAAATTGTCTACTAGTTATCTTAGTCGTTTATTATATGAGAAACTAATGGGAATGAATTTATAAAAAGTTCTATAGTGGGTTATCCAATCAGCCCCTTACAACTAAAATATTTGCAATATTACACCACCTAATTGTACCGCGATTTAAAAATTTGAAAGGAAAATCACACTTTTTATTCATTTTGATGTTTAATGTAGCAAACCACAAACCTAAATCAAATGGTTTTCGAGTTTTTTCAAAATGTTTGGAAAATATATATAATATCTTCAGAGAGTAGTACAATGCCGTGACATAAGGCATAAAACATAGACCTATTTCACTATTCTGAAACTGAAAAAAACTATTTTTTAAATGATAACCCTATTTTTTCTGTTCAACCATGGTTTTAACACTGAAAAGTGAGGGCAACTTTTTATTATATTCCCATATTTAAAATGGACGGTTTTTGTAGAAAGGGGGAACGAAGCGAAAATTTGTGCAGTCATTGTAACATAATTACTTCAAAAACCATTCAGTTTGGTGTTATAATCACTTACATTCAATTCAGTCCATATTCTGCATAAATTTAAAAGGTATTATATAAATAAGACGTAATAATGACACTATGTATGTCGATTCTAAGCTCTTTTGTATACAAAAAAATGAACGACAATCTACCTATATGAAGTAAAAGTTTATATATAACGAATACTTCCCTCCAAGTTCTTTTCTGTCCACCTAAATACCCTCCTATAAAATGCTTTCTTAGCCTAGGACAATGTGTACTAACGTTCATTATGAACCAAGAAGCGTTTAGCGTTTCTTTGTTACAATCTGTGGGTCATACACCTATGACGTAGGTATCCATCAGTATTCAGTTGATGGTCCTTGAAAATTTGCAGATTTGTTTCGCATTGGTGTCTTAAACAAGACTGGCGACACAATGATCTTTTCTAATCCTATAAAGAAAGTTGACATGCTGATTCCAAAAGAAAAACTAGATTAAAATCTCACCTTACGCCAAAAAAACGGAATTGTGTATTTAGTACGTAAAGTGACGATTCCAAGAAAATAGAAAAATTTGTTAGTAAATAACCTCAAAGAATTACAATTGTATGTTCGCGTATAAAACCACATCGTGACCGACACTTTCGTTCAGACCGTGTAAGAGTATCCTACTGTGACGGACAGTTTTAAGGTTAGTTCTTCGTGATTTGCTACCATTTAATAATAAATTTCTGTTTTAGTTGCAGAATGAAAGCGTGGTTCGTGGTGGTCTTAATTGGTGTTATACCTTTCGCTGTTGGCGCAAATGAGGACAATGAAAGGTATCCAATTCCACTAATGAGGTCTGCCAGATTGCAACGGAGATCGCCTACGTACACGAATACGGGTTTCCCAGTTCATAACCCGCCGAAAGTTGTAGTTTTGTCGAATGGTGACGTTACATTAGTGCCACTGGTAGACAGAGGCTCTAATCTGGATAGTTCAGTTGGTCAAAACGGTATGGGTGCTCCTGGAACCAGTGCAAATGTGCCAAAAAATACCCAAGATAGTTGCGCTTTGGCAGTTATATCGTGCTGTTCCGCCACGACGGATGGTGTGAATACTTGCTTTCAACAGTTAGGGTGCATCGGGTCATTTTTGGGCAGCAGCCCTTGTGAGAGTGAATTTGCTCATGCGGTTATTGAAAATGCAGTTAATGCCTTCGAAATATAGTTAAATGAACATTCAAGTTCAATATCTGTTTGAACGGAACGAAGGATAATATGGCTTTGTATATATCATCTTAAGGAAGTGATAGATTTAGTCAAAATGCAAACCAATGTCACTGTCGAATATGGGCATTTCAATACAAATCAAAATGTAATTTTTTACTCAATATTCGGTTGCAAAAAGAACAACCCATAATCAACGACACATTTTTTTACAATTTGTATATTAAAATCTACAAGTTTATAACTGGTTTTATTTTTAAAGCGAAATAAAAAAGTGCACGACCGACTACGACTCCAATCTATACATCGCACAAGGAAAAATTAAAGGTATGATCAGAAGTCAACTTTGTGCAATCTAGAATTACACAAACGCAGGTAGTGTGCAATAATGCATTCCCAGTTTCCCACTAGATTACAATGTTTAATTGCGGACGGTAGGTACGTAATATCGTAGGAAGCTCATAAAAATCAGTCTCGGCGAGTTTATAAAAAGTATCATTTGAGATGCCAAGTACCAAATTAACGCTACCGATATGATCTCTCAAATGTACGCAGTTCTGGTATTTGCCTTGTTTCAAGGTTTCCCAGTACAGGTATCTTAATCAATGTTGACCAACGTTACGTTGCTCACGCGACAAACAAAAATGTTTAATCAGAAAAGTGAACTCACACCAAAATGAAAATTATGCAGGAAAAGGAAAGTGCGGAAAATTCAATATTTTGTATGCATTGATTTTGAAATTCGTATATTTCCTATGTACTTCGTTAAAATCAGGAAATCGACAATTTCAACACAGACGTGATATAACAAAATAAAATATTAGGTAAGTATCGAATTAACACCTATTTGCTAACCATACTCCATCCGGTACACAGATTACTTGTTACCACTTCCGGAACCGTTTGAAAACCATAGAAACCTAAACGGACACTGCGTACTTTGTATAGTTCAATCATCAGTTTAATTTAGTTTGGAAAATCAATAATAAACAATTAATTAAACAGGAACCTATACACGAAATATTCCTGTCATTTTCAGAATTAAATTGACAATTTTATGCGTAATGCAATTTTTTGCGATATTGAAATACATTGAAATGCCCTATCGTTACTGGTATTCCGATAATCGGGAGTAAATGAAAGCAGGAACGTTATAATGTCAACGAAAGTTGAAAAGTTCGTATTTATCGTATTTCTGTAGCGATAGAAATAATGTTGGAAACCGTCATGGGCAGTTTTTCGTGCCTACTTTATGTCAGGAAATTTTCATTCCCATGACAGTGGCAGTAACATTCAACCTGACTACTTTTCCGGGCTCCTGTCACTTTGCTAGGCACCCCCTGACCTTCTGAAATGCTTATCATGCTATATGACTGGCCTATTAAGGGCAAATGATTTTAAACTTTCGCAGTTTTATACTTGAACTCGATAAACCTAATATGAGGGGTTAATGAGTGCATAAGAGATTAACTGAATTTTTTGTACTCCGTGGACTACAGTAATTTGTTTTTTATTCCATTTAAGGGATTAAAGTGTCACTTTTTCTTCGCGAGGGATAAAAACACGACGAGGGACAAAAAGTGGCAATACACACTGAAATGTTAAAAACAATTTAATAAGTAACATTTCTATGTACTTTTTGGTCTTGCACCAAATTTTTTTTCAAATTTGGACTTTAACATTGAAATTCCTGTAGCTGATTGATTACAGGAGTACAAAAAATATCGTATATACTACAGGCCTAAAGGTGCGTCCTAATCTCTCGGGTGCTTGTTGCTGCTACGTTTCGGGTAACAATCTGCACCCTCGTGATTAAAACCCTCCCTTTAGTCCTTTGGTATATAATATACTATTTAAATGAAAATTCGATCTCGTAAGTGGAAAATGGTTATGTTGACAACATTTCATGTTCCTATAATTTAGGAGTATTAAAAACTCTGAAATGTAACAATGAAACACTTTTAGGAATGTAATTAAAACAATGTTGTTTTAAACGAAAATGGAAGCATCTCTAAAAGTTAAAAAAATCATTACAAAGATTTTACACTATTACTCACTGCAATATTTATACTTATATTTACGACAGTTATTGGGTAATTTAAGCACGTTTTCTATTGTCACTATTATAGTACAACTTCGTCATACGTAGGGAATTGCCTGTAATCGTATGTATGCTTCATCATCTACTCATCTCAAATAGCCTAATCGTGACCAAATTAGTATGCGCTAACCGTTTAATAATTTGACCTCGTTGAGAACAATCAGTGCAAAAAAACCCATCAAATAATTGGAATTACAAAACACACGAGACACTCATTCTAAATGTATATCCATTTCGAGTGCCAAAATTGTATTCAGACCTGCTACAGATAAGGTAATGGTTATAGAGTATTTGTACAACTAGAGAAGAAAGTGCTAATGTGTCAAACTTTGAACTCGAGTTGAAAAATCATCATCTTTTCTGAAATTACAATCAAAATTGAAAAATTATCATATGCAATAATGAAGTTTGATACAGATACGGTTGATATTTTCTTCACCCTTTTTGGAGAGGAAAGTAGTTTTTCATATATTAATAAGGGTCCTCTTCGACACGAGACGATGATCCATAATAATAATGTTATAAACCGACCACGTGCATAATTGTAAACCTTACGTACGATTCGGGAACATTTTGTTTTCAAATGAACACATTAGGTCCGGCATACGCATTATAAATGAGTTTAAAGAGTTACTTGAAATGCAAATCAAGAATTGTGAGGCACTGGTTAATTTAAAACTAACCTTTGAAAGGTAGGTACATTTTAAGTTGACTTGGTCAACAAATCCTAATGCTCATTTTTCGCCAAAAATATACTGAATAATAATCGCAAATCTTTGCTTTCGATTCGATAATATAGAAATATGCCCCTTTTTTAATTTAAATTTAGTATTTGGGATGGGTCTCTTGTATATCATTTTAATTTTTCAACCCGTTTACTGATTGTTTTAGTAATTTGTTCTACTTTTCCCATTCTTAACATTCTTCCGGTTCTTCGATCTCATTAAATCCTCTTTTTCAATTTACCTAACAGATCTTGAAGATTTCTTGGGTTTTCCGTTTTCTTCGCATTCTTGAAAAATGAAAGTAGGTAAGATATTTATAGGGGTATTTGCCTTGTATACTCGTATGTAAAAATTGAACATCAGATATTAGAGATTTGTATGTTCTGAGTAAAAATTTACGCACTGTAGGTATATTGCCTACATCTGAAATAATTATAACTTATTATAAATCACAATTTGTGTAGTTACTCCACTTCTTTGCAGTAACAAGAACGGTAACTAAAGCAAACTGTTCAGGTCTGTTATATGAGTAACTTACAATTATATGTTAATTGTTTAAGTTTAATCTTGTTGTATGCTAAAAATATTCATATATAATACCATAAGTAGTCGAAGTATTGTCGAATATTTTTGAGGTGCTGTCACGAATGCTAGTGGAGCAGCAGCTCAAAAATAATCTACAAATACTTCGACTACGAATGGTATTCGGAGGACTATTCAACGAATCAAAAGAAAAATTAAGCATAATTACCCACGCGAATGTATTTCCATGACAACAACAAACGTCAAAATAAATTATGGAAGTTGCTTTTCATTTTGCTATTGATTCTATTCGAACTTTTGTGCTCCAAGGTAATTCGTTATGAGTGATTAAATTAAAAGATGTGGTGATAAGTCGGTTGTCGAAATTGATTAACAAACTAAGAAGAATGTTCCGGTTAATACGACAAAATTTCGCGTCATTTCACTGGTGGAAGTTTGACAAATGTCATTGAATAATCGCATTGAATTGTCAATTATAATATCACAAGAGCATACAAAATAATCGATTATACTACCGAATAACGAGACGAATGATCCGAAACACCACGAGACCGAAGGTCGAGTGGTGTTTCAACGGATTATTCGTCGAGTTACGAGGTAGTATAAAAATTATTTTTTTCACTACTAGCGTCTGATGACATGGTTATTAACCTTTTTTCCACTTGTAAAGTAGGCTTTCTCGGCATTTGTTCAAAGTGGTTAATAATTTTTTATTATTAACTAGTAGTCAATAATGAGAACTGTCACGCTGTCACTTTTAGAAAACACAACCCGAAATTTCGCTCAATAAACGTTTAGACAAGTTCTCTAAAAAGAATAGTTGCCACCATCAGCCATTTCCAGAGAAATTACATACCTAAAATTATCACATTTTGAAAAAATTCGAACGAAATTACTCTTTGAAAATATCTCAATAACAGAACAAAATACGGCCTGTTTGACTTGTACTTCTACGCACTTGATTGACATGTTAAATTAATAAACAAAAAATTCTGTCCAACCGTTCATTTTCTTATCAATATAATATGTTAATTTAGAGGATTTCAAGTGCTAGTAGTGAAAAAAATAGTATATATACCACGGTAGAGAAGTCTATTATTGCCTTCGCACCTTACATCCCTCGGCGCAAGCGCCTCGAGATGTAATCTTGGTGCTCAGGCAATAATACTGTACTTCTCTACCTTGATATATAATGTACTATTGTAATGCTCGAGTGGTATTCGACACGATTATATAATGAATAGAATTTTATTTTGACAGTTATTGTTATTGTCATCAAATATAGTGTATACTAGATTTATGACTTTAAATGACATAGCGAAAACACCAAATCGATTATATCACGTCGTCAAGGGTATAATCGCTTATTAATGCATTGGTATCTAAGGAAAGTGGAAGTTTTGATTGGCTCAATGTCGTATGAATGATATAATCGCTGAAATACCACACGTGAAATTATCACTTATAATTGCACAAGAGGTTTGTATTTTACCGAGTAAATTTGGGTTGTTTAGGTAATGAAAATCTGTTGCCTAGCAATTAGACGAGAAAAACTGTCAACTAATAAAAATGCGACACCGCAGGTGGAGCATTTTTAGGTTGACAGTTTTTCGAGTCCAATTGCTAAAAGGAAACAGATTTGAATTGCCACAACCCAAATTTATTCGGTTTAAATACAAACCTCGAGTGTAATTCGGCAGGACAATTTAACGAACAAGAAATTCACCAAACTAATCAATTATTGACAGACGTCAAACTAGTCATATGGGTAAGGATAATGCGATTATTGGTTCGAAAATGAATAAGTGAAAAAACCACTAGTGCATTTGTCGCTGGAAAAGTTGCAGGTAACTTTTGCCGCTGTCAAAGTGACAATTACACTGCGGCTTATGTGATTTTTTATACATGAGTTGAATTGTCGCTGAAATACCACACGTGCAATTATCACTATAATTCGTTCCCATTGGCGCAGCAATTTGAAATCGAGACATTTCACTGGTTGAAATCTGACAAATGTTAGATGAATTGAATAGTCAGGATTATTTTTCACATTTAGTTGTCGACCAATGAAAATGCCGTATTCAAAGCTACTTGAGATTGTCTTTTCGAGATAAAAATTGAAAGATTTGCGAGGTGTTGGCTGATACAAAGATGTTCCTGTAGGAAAAAATTATATGGGCAACTGAATTAACGATTCTGCAAAATGCGCTACAAGCAGATAACAAATCACTCGAGCAGGGCCACTATTGTATCCACAGTTGCAAAATCTGGAGTTGGAGAGCAGCAAATTATTAAAATTACAGGACACTCCAATGCTAATTTAATAAAACCATACTTGCAGCTAGACAAGGAGCATCATGAACAAATATTAAAGAAAATGCGACAAGTTGCAGTGAATTCGGCTGCCTCGCACACGCTATAAATAAGGCGCCTAAAACAAGCAGAATGTTTACAACAACTGCACCTTCAATTGCACTTATCTAATAGAAAACTATAAAGACAAGAATTGGTGAAGTGGTTTACTTTCCAAATGTGAAAAATAATCTAGCCAAGTAATTAGTGATTTTTTTAAATGCAATCCATTTATAATACCAGTATTGTTCATACACTATGTACAATGTACAATATACGCGCCTCCGCCTAGACGTGCACGTGGACGACAAAAATAACTTTGGCGTTCATAGAAAGCTTACGGCACTAAAGAACAAAATGCATTACTACGATCCAATGCTTGCATACCGGTGAGCTTAACTGAAAATTGTAAAAAAGCTTATAGGCAAACATAAGGGAAACCGGGACGTTTTCTAGTAATTCCTGTAGACTAAAGTGATACGACGAAGTATGACGTAGATCAATCACGATTAATTAGGTACATATAAAACTGAAATTTGTGACCAAATCGTTTCATTCAGTTGATTTTCTTCGTACAGTGAAGTTCCTCATTCGTTGATCTATTACCTACCTCTCCATGTAAGTGGTTTCAGCCAACTTAATTTTATCATTTTAACAAATTTACGCGATGCAGTTAGTTACATTAGCAGCATCTGCTCGCTCAACACTAATAATCGTTGTAATCCTCAATTTAACCCTTATCGTGCCATCGCAATTGGAGTTGCTCCCAGCATCCGCCGTTGAAATGATTATTTTTGTTTTAATTATACCTAGTATCGTTAATGAAAACTCATTTTTCTTTTTGTTACAGAATGGCAGTATTACGGGTGTGTTTAGGAATACTACTTCTGACGAGTATGCTAAATGCAATCGAATCCTCCCACAACCGAGTTTCAGGATGGAAAACTAAACGCGCGGCTCATTATGATCCATGGACGCCTCCGAACATCATGGTGCGAACAACCCCAAATCGAAAACCATCGTCCATGCTTTGGCAGCCCAATCAGGTACAAATACAGGGGCCTTACTACATTCCCATATGGAGATCTCCAGAGAAGCCGACTATCTATTCTCCATCTCAGGCCCTCTATTTAAACCCCGGTCTTATCATTAATAACAAGTACCTGCCGACAGCTGGGAAAAACACTATCGTACCCATACCCACCGATTACAAATTGGTAGAAGATAGACCAATTTGGGGTACGGTCGACGAGCCCGCAACTCCCGTAACGGTGAAACCCACAAGAAAATCGAGGTTTCAGATAACCCATCGGCCCTTAGTAAAACCGACCGACAGCAAAACCACGAACAACGCGATTACGGTGGTTGAAAACCAGCCTCCTGCACCTTCAATCGGGAGTCAACCCAGCCGATGTGTCTGGGCCATCATATCCTGTTGTTCGGCATCATCCAATACAGTCAGCTACGATTGTTTCGAACAGTTAGGGTGTAATGGGCCGTTCTGGGACAACAGCCCTTGTGACGGTGGGTTCGCACGCCCAGCTATCTCGACTGCTATGAACTATTATCAAACAAGATAAACAGTAATGTTTATTTATAGGCGGCTACATGTTCCTTCCAGAGAACTATCTGTAATTATAGTAATTTATAACTAATCATTTAATTTGAAGATGTCCAGTGATAATATCATTAATTTTAAATCGTTCGGCTCTTTATGTGAATGACGTAAAGATCCTCTCCTTGTTTAATAAAACTTATTTTATTTCATAGTTCATATTACACTCTCGGGATAGCATGGTTTCCCAATACGTCATTGGGATTCCTTTTGAGTTTCCATAGAGGTATTTCAAATTTCAAAAACAAAGATAAACGGCACTGCTAATATAACTTGTGTTTTTATAATTTGCATTTAAACATATTTTACTTAATTTAATATTTTTGAGGCAGTGCTTATATAATTCCGAGGGAATAATATTTTCATGCTATACGTTGTTAAACTAAAACCTGAGATTTTTTCCCGACACATAATAAAGCTACAAATGAAGTTTTCCATACATATAGGCCGCTTTGTATATCTTGTGCCATTATTTTTGTGGGACCACTTGTTTTCTACAATCATTTATACGGAAATTTGAGTTCCTCTCTTCTCTGGACTAATTATAATTTACCCCTTCTAAAGTATAGGTCAGTTAGACCCTTGTCCCATTTAAATTAAAATAAAAATGAGAGTTGCAACTCCTAGCACACGGTTAAAGTTACAAGAATTATTTTTGCATAAAAATTGGACCCACTTCGACATCAAAAAATCAAATTTTTGTAAACCCATTTGTTGTACCGAGTTTTGGGGTGATACAAATTTATGTTGGGACAACATTATTGTAAGACAATTAGTCACAAACCAAGTGAAAAAACGAGGGGGTGAAATGACCCACCCTGTAAAACGATATTGCTATATGAAAAAGTGCCGTTTTTAACACATGACTGCATGAGAGAACTGATGTAAGTGAGAACCAAAGATGGGCAACTACAACAAAAAATTCCCGTACGGCATTCTGCAAAATGAATTGTATAAAAAAAATACCAAGCCGCTAGAGACGTACACAAATAGTGGTTTTCAAAAAATTCTTGAGGCATAAAATGAAACTGTCCAATTCACCGCCTCTGTCTACGTAGATTCATTATTTCGTAACGTGCCGGCCGTACATATTGTAAACTACCCCACGCGGACGTTTTATTAGGCATCAGCGTCCACAGTAATGTTGAGTCACCCCGTATAATGCGAATTTCAATAACAACGACATGGACCACAGATTTGATCATAATTTATTTATTTTATTGTTCACATAAAATTGTGTGAAATGAGTGAAACGTAAAGTTTTTTACACATTACAACTTGTTAAATTTCAGCATTAACTCCCTAGTGGGTCCACTAAGGGAGGAGAGCGATAAGCATCCGAAATCTCTGGTCTACCAAATAAAAAAAGCGACAGAACTAGGTTCTCTTTTTTGTGCCTACACACCCTAGCAACATTCAGCATAATATGTTAATTGAGTAATTTCAATACGACCCTTTGATTTCGAGCACTAAGTATAATTGTTAACAATATCTAGACGCATCTCTTGCGCTTCAAATACCTTACATAACCCTTCATGATACTCCTGAAATATGTGCAAACCTTGTTGTGAGGGAAATAGCTGAAATATTTGTAAACATAACTAATTTGTGTTCATAAGGCTAGGATATTGATTTTGCAATGTAAAGGACGGAAAACTGTCCTTCTTGAAGCACCTTTTAAGTTCCGTTCTGTCTGTAGAAAGTTTTATTTTACTTCTCCTCTTGCTTTCTTTCGCGTTATTTATTTAGGAGAAAATCATCTTTCGTTTCAAATCTGATTGCAGAACCGGAACGTAAATGCCGCAAGTGTATTTAGTCAATTTCCGTCACAGCTACCATTTAATGAAGTAAGTCGCCCCGAACGATTCTTTAAAAAACTGATTGCAATATAATAGAAAATGTTACCGCTATCCACAAATTAGTGAGCCGTTGTATAGCAATTACCTACCAAGGAATTTAAACGTGTCTTTAAATTAACAAACGAAAAGAAAGGAAGAGAAGATACAGCAATATGGAAGCAGTATTTCCTAATTTCATTCGATCAGCGAATTCATATAAAATCAATGTGGAATGCCGATTTATGGACCATCAATTTTAATTGCAATATTAAATTTTATGTAAGAATGAAAATCATTTTTAAATCACTTTCATAACGGTAAGGTTACACCGAGAAGACATAAATCACTTCAAATCTATTAAAATATTAGAACCTTTTTTATACTGTGTAACGATAACGGAAATACTGACGTCAAAATCAATTCTGTACAAACACCAAGAAATAGAGGATAAAGTTTTATGAAAAAATATTACTTAATTGTACCATTATGGTACAGTGGCGACTTGCTAGCTGTTACATTTATATAAATTACCGGCAGTCCGATTCAAATACCCTTCAAATTTATACTAAAATAAAAAGAATTTTTTTGCACTTATATACCCTATACTATATAGAGAAGAAAGTAATACCAAATATCATTATCATAATTGACAATAGATAACAACCTCAAAAGATGGTGATATCTTGAACTAACTTGCTAACGTCAGTCGTCCAAGATCTTCACGTTGTTTATTCTTCAGATATATTACAGTCAATACTTAGGTACACAGTTTACCTACTGCAGATAGCTGAATTGCACATTTTGCGATTGTAACGAGACGGAACTTGATTGAAAATTGTATTTCCGTTTTATTGCAGTAGCAATCAACATTTATTTACTTTTGCGTCCGAATCGTGCAATCAGCTTAAAAAAGATTTGAAACTATTAGAATTCTGTCTACACACTCGCGCAAACGCCAGCCAGTGCAATTATCTACGTTTCGTACGCTTTCCTATTCGATATAAGGACCAGTATCTTGTAACGTACAAGTTACAAGTATTGATGAAACTTTGAAACAAAAAAAAACGAGTATGGAGTGTTTTATTGTTGCTTGAAAGCTTTCAAAGAAGAAAAAACTCCGGATGTAGCATTTTGTTCTGTTCCAATATAACTTAGTCACCCTAAAGCAGCATAGGTTAAACAATAACACCTTATTTGCCTAAATTACTCACTATCACGCCAAAAGAAAAGAGAAAAATAATTAAAGCTTGGTCGTTTGATTTTTGCATATCCCTACGTGTCTATATATATCGAATGAATTAAACTGATACAATTAAGGGTACATTTAAGCGATCATTCGGTTAATCGACCACTTTCGTTTCCACATTAGTGCGGTTATCCGCAAATATTCGGTTAAATGTTAATAAAAAAGCGGCAGATCACCTCGGTGTGACCCTACGGAGTTATCGACTTTGGGCTTGGGCTTATAGATCAATTGTGCACAGTTTGAACCTAATCGGTCCAAACCTGCGATTTGCAGTTATGGTCTTCACGGACAAAGGAACAGACGCACACCATCGACTCCCCTATAAAGCTTTGCTCTGCCGCTAAATAACCTATTAGCAGTGAATATACATTACCTATAGAAGCGTTAATTGGTTACTTGCCGGTTTATTATTGTTCAGTTTGCTGAGTAACCATAAACAGCACTAAGGCTGGTAATAAAAGTAGTTGACAAAAGTCTGACAAACGAATATTAACCAATTGGTGAACATTCTGGTCAGTTTTATGCGTATTTTTCTGTTATGCCGAACTTCGAAAATCGGTAAATTAAATTAAATGTAGTACTTTTACCAAGGCATAATGAAATTATAATAGGCGTCAAAATCGAAATGCTATTTTTGTTGATTTTTCAATAAATGTGAATAAATAAACCATCTTTTTAAAACCATTTGTATTGACAGCAGTTTATCGCTCAGTACTGATTTGACTCTTGCGCTTATGACACTTACCGCTATCTGAACGTTGACTGCTACACTTCTTATCTCCTCGTCCCATAATAAGCTCCTCCACAAATCACACTGAAACAAAAAAAAAATAAGCACACAAAATCTCGGGAGTGCAATTTTTTGGAATGAACTTATTGCATTCAACCAATTTAATTTTCGAGTCAAGTAATGTCATTTTACTGACGAGGTTTGTATTAAATTTTACCGAAATCGTATTTTAATATAAAATTTTAATTCTCATATAGAACATTTGATTACAGGAGTCATTACAGGCATTTAGCAATGTGACAGGTGCGGCCGGAAAAGTGACAGATGCGACCATTAAAGTGACAGGTGTGGTCGGTAGCAGGAAAAGTAGTCTGCTCTAAAGTTTCCTAACATAAAGTAGGCATGAAAATGAAGGTTCCATGACGATTTTGGGTAACATTTTTATACGCTGGGGGTGGGTACAAATAATTTGTAGGCCCACACTTGGGTGCGTGCCTGTCTGCGAATTACACAATAAACTTTTTTTTTAATTAGTTCTAAAGTGTTATTGTCAACTTTTGTTAAGTATAGATAAATTCCCTTGCCGTTTGTTTTAAAGTTAAAACGAAGTTAAATCCCTAGGAAGTATAATTCAAAGCAACTTAGCCTTGCAGATACTTGTATCCGCATTAAAAAAGGCAACCATCGACTTTAAAAAGTAAATCATTTCCAATATTCGTTAAGCCTTTCGTTTTCATAATTTTCCACTGCACATTTAACACGTCGAGTTTATTTCCTCGCCGAAAAACGTGATTCGTGTAAGATAATGTAATAATTTGGTTTTCTTTTTCGCTGGAAGTAAACCGGGAAATTGCCATGGAAGTATTTTCGTATAAAAAAAGGGCGAACGTCGAACAGAATTTCAGATTCTAAAGCGACTAATCCTTTTGCCCGTCACATAATCTTACATCTACAGCTAAGTTTATATTGGAAGGAAGTCGAGGACGGTATAATTGCTTAGTATTTCGTGTTGTTTTTCTCTGCTTGGTTTTTAGACGATAATAGAAGATTTATTACAAATGTATATCCAACGTTAATAATTTATTCGTTATACGTAGAGAGAAAGGTTTTTATCGATTTTGGTGTAAAAGGAGGCAGTGCAAAGCTTTTGCATCAACTGTTGACGTCTGGAGAATTAAGAGGAGATTTAAGAGGCGTCTTGAGATTTATTAAACTGAAATAAAAGTCTACTTAATACGTCGATCAAGTTCTTGTGTTAAAAGTGATTTCTGATGTTTTGTATTATTCTACACTCGTATTTGAGTTAAATCAATTTTATTTAATTATAAAAGCCGAATCTTTCAACACCAAAAACTGAAATTGGAAAAGCTCTAGCGAGGTGAAACCAGTGGAAGAATAAATAAATACGGCGTAACGTAGGTACGTCAAATTACCATTGATTAGTGTGATAGCTAACTACTTCTAACCAAAGATCATAGTGTAGTATGATCTCTGTTCTGATTACAAAATGATGTCAAAATGGACAAGATATATAGGCGAGGCGAGGAAGCCATCCAAGTTTTGAAGTATGTGGATGCCAGGCACGATCATAAATAATATGTATTTTTCATGACCTTATTGAACTTGAACTTAATTGTATAATTTCTGAATTTCCCAAGTAAAAAAATTCATTAATTCATCTACCTATTGGTGCTTTTGCACGGCTGAATAGGACAAGCAATGCTGAAGATGCCCGCAGGGTTCGGATATTCATTACCACGCATCGTGATTAAGCTTAATAGTATATTAAGTATGGAGAACGGTAAGGGATTTTTACCGTTCGAAGACAATTGTTTGGAGGAGGAGCGGAGCGACGACTCCAATTATTGTCTGAGAACGGTAACCCTTAACGTTCGACGTGCTTATAACATTTTTTGCGCGATCGAAATTAAAATTATTCAACCAATATAAATATGCACTAAGAAATTAACGAGCAGAATAAATCGAAATGATCGAAGTGGTATGGTGTATATCACTAGGTAACCAGTTTATTTGTCAAAATTGAAATTAATAATTTCATAAAATTGTGCATGTGTCTGATGTAGTTTGCTAGCTTTGCACTTCCTTTATGACTTTATGAGCCAGGTATTTGCCGGTGGCCGAATGGTATGTCGAAGATTAAATTAAAGATTAAATGTAATGTAAGACTGTTAACATTGAACTGATTGTTTTTAAAAAGGCGTCGGTAAGTATTTTTGCTGTTCTGTTTTCAGATCGGTAAGTAATTTTGGCGTCGTCGTAATCATAGCAACTGGTAAATTCCACTTACTGTCATGGAAACACACATGGTAAATAGTCAGAAATGACCGATCGCGCAAAAAAATAAGTTTATGGTGTTTAGAATTTACTATTTTTATGTGTTTAGAACTGTCTCATCAGTTTATATCATTAACCGCTTTTAACAAATGTATTGCAATAGGTGTTGAAAATGTACAAAACCAATAATTATTACCTAGGTATAATCCTCTGTTATGCCCCATGGCGTTATATTTTCATCGCCTAATAAAATAAAGTCAAACTGTTAAAGTGTTTCATTTTACGAGTATATCGCGCACAGAAAAATCCGTAAAAGTTGAAAAGACCCTTTTTGTGTAAACTTGTTGAGTGCAGTATGGTGGTTAATTTGTGATAATCCCTCAGGGGAAAATTGTCCACTAGCCCATAAGTGCAAGTATTAGGAGCGTAGTCATTTTATTCTTTTTGACGAATGTATCGCGGTTGATGACAAACAGCAATTCTTTTCGAAGCAAAAAGATTTTTATATTCGTCAATCGCGATAAATTTGCTTAGCCTACCACGAAAAATGAAAATAAATAATGTCATAATTCGTTTATATGTATTGAAATAAATAATCATATCAACTCAAAAAGAGCATTTAATAAAGACATGCAGGGTTTCCATTAGAAATTATGGACCTTTGTACCATAAATCAAAAATTGTAGCTGGCGTGAATAATTCGTTTGCAGCTTATGGTGGAATTATTTTTTATGAGCTGTCGTGAATCCAAACGAAGAAACTTGTCCCTGACTTTCCTGAAAATATCGCCATATATTTTAATCACTCAGTTATTAAAGAATTCCACCCGAAAAAATTAAACCAAGTATGTCCCGTCATATTTTATTGTGTCCTTGAATTTTACTGTATTTTTAAATTTTATGTTTATGAAAGATGTCGTCTATGTACCCGGTAAGTACGCAAATCAAATCAAAATTTAAAAAAAAATAAGAAAAACTTTTCTAATTAAGAACTTATACATGTTTTCATTTAACTTATTTAATCCTAACACAAAATTCCTTAAGCATAGCATTTAACTTAAAGACCAGTTTGCAGATTAGGTTTTACAATAATATGCAAGGCAATGTCGCATGAACAAAATATCTCCACTCTAATAATGTTATGTTAGATATTGAAAGAAATATGTCATAAAGCGGCACATTAATCTCGTGTTACAGGATCAAAATGTGAATATCACTTTCACCCACGATTTACTTTAAAGTAATTTATTCATAACTGACATGACTGAAAACGTTAATTAATAAATTAACATCCAAAAACTTCACATTACCTACATCGCCTGCTGTTGGAAACTACTTTGGACTCCCAAACGTGCGATACAGCTTCAATAGAACCTAAACAAATTCAGTATTTGTATTGCTAATATTTAGCAATGATTTTGCATCATACCTGATGCAAATTATTATTCATATGGATATGGATATATTCATATTTTTTATGCAAATAGATCATGTATTTTTGCAATATAATTACGAAAGGTGTAGCTACTTCTTAAGACAGCATAATACGCTGTTTCCCAAAGCTTTCACGTTAATACAGAAAAGTTGCAAAGCATGCATACAAGCTGCCAAAGTGGATAGTAAAAGTTGAAGTGGTACAATACCAACCCTTTGAGGCTAAGAAGATAACCTAATTTAGAAGTTATTAGCATCGTTAAAGTAGGATTATGTAGCAACAAAGTTTCGTTCGTTCTCAAAGAAGGTATATTCGAATCCGAGACTGACACTCAAATGACATTTTAATAAAGACGTGGGTAAATAGGTACTTTCGAAATAAGTAAGCAGCGCTTTAACAGAAAATATACCTACAATATGAAAATCCCTATACCTACGCAACTGTTTCTTTTCTTATTAACGTTATCAAAAGTTCGGTCTTAAACCTTAACGTTGGAGCAGAATATGTTGTTTGAAACGTAAATTTGTTCGGTGGAAATTTAGTAGCTTGTACTTTGCTCTACAAAGTAATTTACGATTAGAGACGGTGGATGTAATGAACCCCCAGCCTCTGATGCAACCTAATTTGCCCTGCCTATATAACGTAACGATTGTGATGATCTCAAAGTTTTATTCTTGGGTTCGGTTACGTCCCTATCGATCCTTTCGGTTTAAATTAAAAGGGTGAACGGATGACTATGATAATTACTTTTAATTAAAATAAAAGGTCACATTCAATTCGTTTTGTTCAACTTTTATCGCCGCCGATTAACCTCTTTAAGTGTAATTGGATACCTTGTCAGAGGAAGTAAAATTTGGTGTTTCGGAACGGACTACCGATGTATTTCCTACGCCATTTCGCCAAATTAATAGAAAGTAAAACGCTACCCACCCACACGAATGCGGCGTTGTGGTTTGGAATTTTATAATTTTCTCCCATCGAAACATAGTGTATAATGAGTAGGTATATTAAAATACAAAAGTATTCTAAAGCGACCTAATTGTAATACGACTATGGTAAAGCGACGCGAAGTCACGAGTGCCCACAAGGTAGGGGATTTATAACAGTTTTTAAACGCTCTAATTAATAACATATCTCCGCCATTACTATTCCACAATTAAATATACGCGTTGAAAAATTGAGTTGCGAAAGGGAATTATTTTGCACGAAATTATACATTCTCGTTTTGGCGTCGGAAGAGTTAAAGTGTTTCGAACAGCGGCCTTTGAGCTTAAAATCATTTAAATTGACGTTCGGAGGTAACCGAGCTTATAAAAAACCGTTAATTAGTTTTCAAAGCGCCCGTTAATGTCCATTTTTCGACCATTAGGTTTTTTGGAGGGTCATCATTTGCCCCTGTGGTCGTGTCCAAGAATCATTTTGGAGCAATATAAAAAAACTGCATTATAGTTCCGCGACACTCAAGCGTAAATTGCGTGCACAAATCTTGACGAAGAGTTAGTCAACAAAATGTGCCAGTTCACAAGGGGTTAAGTGGTATAAAGTTACGCCAAAAGGATATATTTACGCATCCCAGTGTGGGAGTAGAAAAATAAACGCGCAGAAGAGTTAGCACCCGGAACTAGCCTGTATTTCCCAATCAATCATCAAAAATTGCAATCCAAAGAGTCATTTTTTGGAGGTTATTTCAAGTCGGCGGGTTTTAAGCATGCATTCCAGTTCAAATCGCCTGTTAACTACCCCAGATTGCTGATTCCCCGAGGTCAGCCGTAAGAATTCCAAACCTTCCACGTCCAAGAAAAAATTATAAATAAAGAGGCCTTACGATCCATTGTAAAAAGAAAAAATTTTGACTTACGATTAAAATTTTAAATGCGAGATCTTAAAGTAGTCGAGAACAAGTTATTGTCTTTTAATGTGCATTATTATCAAAAGGATCTGTTGAATTTGTTGTACGTTTTAATCAAATTTTTCTCTTTTGGAGTCGAAAAGAATTACTTAAATTTCACCGTGAAGCAGACCAAGAGGTCATATGTGAATTAATTTGTCAATATAAAGCCACATTAAGATGTACCTATTTAAAGTGTTAAGGTCTAGGTAAAGGTATTTATGTAAATTTTGAGAAATTTAAATTCAAACCATTGACCTATTTAAAATTAGAAAAAAGATAGGCACCTCGTGGTAAATTTTAACTATACAAATCTGTACTTATGCGTATGTGTCTTGATTTTTTAAAATTAATTTATAACCAGATCACCCAAATTTGATTTAGTGGAAGTGGCGAAAATTTAATGGCCTTTAAAAGACCCTGGATGGAGAGAGTGGGTGCATATGGAATGTTAAAGTAGATGGAAGCTGCGGATGCGAGGGTAAATGCTAAAACTAAGGTAAATTTCCCCTTAAACTTCCCGTTAGGTATCTAAATAAACGTGTCATTGCAAGTTCTGTTTTTTTATCAAAATTACAAATTATAATCGGTCGTTCGATTTGAAATGACCCTGTATGAATTTAAATACAAAAACATTGTATATGTAAACGCGACTATTGCTATAGTTTGCTACCAGCTTAGTTAGTACTTAGTTTCAAATTCGAATAAATGTTAATTAATTTCATTAAAAGTTCTTTTCTTTCTTAAAAGTAAACTGATTTTTTCTGATAATCTCATTTGCAATTCTTTTGAAATTTTAATTGGTTTTTCTTTCGTATAGGTTAAATCTCTTTTTTATGTTTTAAGTACCTTACAAAATGCTCTTGCCTTGTGCACGCACTAATTAAATACACCTATTTCCGAACGTATTTCAGTCAAAACTAAGATGACATCCAAAGTACAGATAATTTCTAGCAGGATGAACCTAAAATATTGGTGAAATTCTCCGATTCTTCCCCAATCTTACGTTGGTACACAGTATTATGATACTAACTTAATTAGTTTTATAAGATGGTTTTTCGATATACATTCCTTGCACAAACAAACACAATAAATACATACGACGTGGCACATAAGGCGTAGGGGTTACGGTAATAAAATTGCGAATAACCGCAGTTTAATTTAAAATTCATTTTGAGTTATTTTCCGATTTAGAACTCATTTAATGAGAACCTTTGTTTGCCATCTGCGCACATAATTGTGTGGCAATGGAGTAAGCTCGTTTACTGTGATACATTTGAATACACAATTAAATTCGGCACGGCTTGGCGTTGGGATTTTATGTGAATAAAGTTTTGGTACAATCAAAAAGTTTTCCTTTTTTTTCTAATCTTTGTACGCCTAATCTATTTAAAACTAATTTTTTTATCTTTGTAGCCCGTCTACGTCCAACTTCATCCGTTGCATACCTATCTCATTTGATTTCTGACGAGTTAGCTGTAGCAGCGATGAACAATAGATTTAAAAAGAAAGGAAAAACAAAACAAGTCAAATTTAGACCTTGGTCAGAGTCCAAAAATTTAATCGCACCCGATTATCAAGTGCATCATATTTCAAGATACCCAGGGCATTTTTGATTTGTCAAGATATTCTAGTTTTTACAAACACTTTTTAACATTTTCTTAAATTTTACAGAGTTCTAAGAGAAAATCAAATCTTTAATAGCTGCTGAAATAAAATTACAAGCATAGAAAAACGGACGGGCGTGAAAGATTTAGACCTTCGTATGGTTTACGAGTCCTTTGGTATGCTATACGGAAGGTGTTCAAAATGTATCTCAGAATTGTAAATTGCCACAACGGTATTTCATTTTGTAAAAGAATGTAGACGTAGGTCCCCTGCAATTAAAAGGTTTTATTTTTCATTTGCCTATTATATGCCAATTATATCTGTCATGTGAGATAAACCATTCTGTGACGTCCGAGGGCGTAATGAGAGGGTATAATCGACTCTCATCTCATTATGCTCTCAGACGTCCTGTCAAATGTATTGATGGAGTTATAATATGTATTAAAGAAGTTGCTGCTTCATTCGTATGAAGCATTTTAATGTTGTGCAAACAATAATCATTACATTTGTATATTGGAAATACATTATTTGGAATTATGAAAAATAAAATTTTGTATGCACCTCATCAGACATTACTTTATATTTAACCCTCGGGCGACTTACAATCCATCATCGGGCCGGAGGCCTCGGGCTCTGTCGCCCTCGGCAAAAATATCGCCTTAATGCCCTTGATACATAAATAACTATAATGCAAAAAAAAGAACAGAAATAGAAGTGGCAGGAATTTTTCAAGAAATGTATTTGTTACTTTCATCATGCACTGTAGGTATGTGCCTGACGAATCACGGATAAATGAAGGGCACACTAAACAAAAAGTATGCATCGATAATAATATCCTAAAGGACAGATTCTCCTAGAAATTCAGAACCACTAGATCATCTTACACGTTGGATCTGAGATAGGTTTGGAAGATGATGAGCTACGGGTCAGTGAAGTTAGCAGCACATTGAAGGCACAAATGTCGAGACTAGGTGGATTGGTTAGTGCTTCGTTTGTGCCGGTTTGTGCCGTAAAAAGTTTGCCAGCAAAACATACAGTTTGGAAATTATTTCGATTTTTAGATGTGCTGCTAACTTCGCACACTTTTGTCGGCACAAATCTCGGGACTGGGTTGATTGGTTAGTGCTTCGTTTGTGCCGGTTTGTGCCGTAAAAAGTTTGCCAGCAAAGCATACGGTTTGGAAATTATTTCGACTTTTAGAGGTTCTGCTAATAGGCCAGTCATTGAGGATTTTTACCTGGAAGTACCTCGGGAAGTACAGAAATTTTGTATGCTTGAGTGCGTAGAACTAAAATTCATAAAATGCGCAATTCTAAACTTGCCGCCGGGGCCGCCATCTTACCAAGATGGCCGTCAAAAGCGGTTTTCCGCCGATATCTCCAAAACTGTGCATTTTACGAGAAAATATGTGGTGAGCAAAATTAAAGAGACAAAAATTTCCTACAAAAAATGTAGTTAGCATATTTCCACTAAAGTTAGCCCTTGCGCAGAAAAGCAGAAATTTTTAATAACCAATGGCGTGTATTTTATCAAAATAATTCATTAATCATTTAATTAATTAATCAAATTGATTAATCATTAGTCTATGATCAATTAATTTTAAGTAACATTAGATTCTCTATTTACGCAGGCCTGACGGACCTGGCGGTTCGTTAATGTCACTGTTTTCATTGCCGAATACGTTTATCCCTATTTCGGGATCAACGTTGGCTTCTTTGAATTCGTCGGATTCTCCTTCTTCAGTCGATAAAGGAATATCGATCCACAAATTACGTTTGTACCGGTTTGTGCTGTATCGCCAGGAAAATATTTTCCTGGAAGAAGTTATTTCGATTTTTAGATGTCTGTAGATATTTGCTATAACTTCGCACAATTTTGTGGGCATAAATTTCGAGACTAGATGGATTGGTTAGTGCTACGTTTGTGCCGGTTTGTGGGGTAAAAAGTTTGCCAGCAAAGCATTGCCTTTGAAGGTTATCTCAATTTTTAAATGTTCTGGAAACCTTCTACACTTTTGTCGCTATACTGTTGAAACTAAGTATAATGTTAATGTCACGCATGGGTTAATGCTATCTTTGTGCCGGAATGTATAGTAAAAAGTTTGACCAAAAAAGGGAATGTGTGAAAACTCCCAGCACGTTTTTAATAAGTATTATAGCTTTCACACAAGTGTAGTGTGCTTTTGATGACACTTTATTGTCTGATTTGTTGACAATTGCAGATGGTTTGTTTATATAAGATCATCCTTGTGTTGGAGCAGAACGTGTGTGTTAGCTTCGTTTTTTCAATTACAGCCTTTCGCGGCGTGTTGTACCAAATGTAAAATAATTGAAGTTACAATTAGCATCACTGTCTGTGGTGTACTTAGTCATTCGTGAGATTGGGTCTCCAAATGTTAAAGAACTCAAGGGATAACTGTTATATAATTCCAAATCTGCTAAATCCGATTGCACTACATGAAATAGGTAGATAAGAATCCCTAAGTTCTGCCGTTGTATATACAAAGATAAGTGTATGGAGTCGGGTAAATAATATCGGACCTAATCTCGTGTGCTTTGTGGAACATCTTGTATATTTTAATCTAAAAAGGTAGCATATTAAATATTTTATTTTTATTTTATTTTTGCTTTTATTTTTGAGTGGGCGGGGTTTCATCCAAGGTCGCTCTACCAACCCAACCCACTATACATTTACAAATATCTATGCCCGAACGCCGATTCTAACCAGGGACCCGTAGTACCGCACTCCAGCCTAAACTGAATTGCGCCACACGGCCTGATAAAAATATAACACACCATGAATGATACTGGTTTTTAAACTTTATTACTTTAAGTCACAGTAGGCTATGAAAAATAATCTTTTATTTCGTTCTCAAGTTTCTATAATTTTTTATTTACCTTCTTGTGCTCTGTCTGTTAAAATGTTTCCAGTTACAATGTCAACACAGTTTAGTTTCTAGATCAGCTTTGGTTTCACATCGCCTACTGTGGTTTAAAGTAGTATATAAAGTGTATATAAATCGCATATATCATCTATGATATTTCTTTTCCGCACCCATATATGGGTAAGTAAAGTATTGTTTTCATCACAGAAAAAAGTCCGTTGGTCGTTGTCCGGGTTGTAATTAGCACGATAACTCAAAATTGAATGGGACAAATTGCGTACATTTTTTCAGTCCTTGCCGCGTGGAGAAAGCACCCACTAATTTCCAAACTGGTAGGCCGTAACCTTCTGCGCATGCGCAAAAGTAACTTTGTTACTTATGGACCGATCTTACTGAAATTTTAACATTAGCATCCTTTACTAAAGGCAAATCGATCGATTATTTCAAACATATCAAAAGCATCTTTCGCGCATGTGCAAAAGTAAATTTCTTATTTGTTGACCAATTTTTGTGAAATTTTAACGGTAAATCAAATTGAACATCCATGTAGTTAATTGCCAAATCGATTACATACTTCGCTCAATAAAAGGCGAAGCGATGTATGAGAAGTAAATCCAATGAAAAGAAAGTGCTGGGTCTCAACAGATGCGGAAAAGTTAAGTTTTGATTTTTGATATTGATATTGAAATTGATTAAAGAACAACTTCAAATTCTCATTTAAAAGCTTTAAACTGGAATCCAAACCGTAAGGTTTTTTTGACGGTGGATCATTATCTGAAATTTTTTTACTGTCATTTCTAATTCCTAGTCTATCATGGAAAGCGTTTATTTTGATCATTCCATGCTATAGTAATTTATTTTAGAGATTTTAGTCCATAAAACAGTAACTTCAAGGCAGTATTTTATTATTATTAATGGAAAAAAGAAATTTTCCTATCAAGCGAGAGGTGGCGCCTAACGAAGGTAATCAAAAGTAAGTGCTAAGTGGGCATTAGGGATAGAAAATGAAACAGTGGCGCATGGTTTTCTTGCGTGGGAGTGTGATGGTGTGGTTAGAGCTGCATATCAATTAGTCACGTGCAAGGTCACGTGCTATAGGTATGGCGCTCTTAACGTAAAATTAACATAAATAATCAAATCACAAACCAAACAAATAAAGTCCATAATGCTGGCTTAAAGGGATTGAATATAACAGTATATAACTGATTGATTTAACTAATACAATTTGAAAATTGATATGTCTCACCATTGAAGATAAAATCTTAAATCTTAAAATTAATTGATCATAGACTAATTGATTAATCAATTTGATTAATTAATTAAATAATTAATGAATTATTTGGATAAAATATACGCCACTGGTTATTAAAAATTTCTGAATTTCTGCGTAAGGGCTAACTTTAGTGAAAATATGCTAACACCATTTTTTGTAGGAAATTTTCGTTTCTTTAATTTTGCTCACCACATATTTTCTCGTAAAATGCGCAGTTTTGGAGATATCGACGGAAAACCGCTTTTGACGGCCATCTTGGCAAGATGGCGGCCCCGGCGGCAAGTTCAGAATTGTGCATTTTATGAATTTTACTTCTACGCACTCAAGCATACAAAATTTCTGTACTTCCCGAGTTATTTCCAGGTATAAATCCTCAATGACTGGCCTATTAGCAGAACATCTAAAAATCGAAATAATTTCCAAACGGTATGTTTTGCTGGTAAACTTTTTACGGCACAAACCGGCACAAACGAAGCACTAACCAATCCACCCAGTCCCGAGATTTGTGCTGACAAAAGGGTGCGAAGTTAGCAGCACATCTAAAAATCGAAATAATTTCCAAACGGTATGTTTTGCTGGCAAACTTTTTACGGCACAAACCGGCACAAACGAAGCACTAACCAATCCACCCAGTCCCGGGATTTGTGCCGACAAAAGTGTGCGAAGTTAGCAGCAAATCTAAAAATCGAAATAATTTCCAAACGGTATGTTTTGCTGGCAAACTTTTTACGGCACAAACCGGCACAAACGAAGCACTAACCAACCCACCTAGTCTCGACATTTGTGCCTTCAATGTGCTGCTAACTTCACGGACCCATGAGCTACTACTTTTCGACGGTGCATAGACACGAATGCTTCTTCTATCGGTAGATAAAATTTGTAGTCTCGTACTTCATCTAGTAATGAAGAAATGGCAGTCCGAACCTTTCACTTCTTAATGAAAACAAATCCCAAATCTTAGTATGTTGTCAATTGAATTTCTTAGGCACACGACTCGTACAGAATTTAATTTTCTAAACATAATTTTTAAAGCACTACTGCTATTTTTGTACGATTATACGCAAACATTTTTATAAAGCAATTGTTTTCGGTTCAATAAATCAACGACTGGTCCTTTTTTATAAAAGAATTATTAATCAGTTGGAGTTTGGAGAGAATAATTGAAAAATCGCATAATGTATAGTGTTCCATTTAAAAAAGTGCAATTTTGGTGTGCCACGCCGTTATGACCAACCTTGTACAATTAAAATTATTACTGTCGAGTATACGAAAAACCCCGAAACTTTTGTGTAAAACTGTTTTCGATATCTTGTATATTTTTTCGGATAATCAACCGCGAAATGAATTCCCAGAATCTTTACATTAGAATAAAAACTTACCAGGCAAGAAATTTTATTGCAGAAACGGTGGAATAAGTGTCCAGAGGTTAAGGGCACGTAGATTTTCTTTCATATCTAGGTAGGTATAGCGCGTATACGAGTATCTGCACTCGCTCAGTGAGTGGCTGTAAGCTTTATAAAATGTACTACATTTTCGCGGATAATGATGGCCATTTTTTCAGAGAGAAAAAATATGAACAACGCTAATCAATTAAGATAGGACAATTTAAAGGGTAAAATCCTCATTTGTAAAGCAATCACAGAACAAGAAGGAAAGAAAATTACAAACTTACAACACAGAACTAATTTAACCAGATAGAATGGAGTAGACCACGCAGAATAATGCGATTAAGGGATGTAGTGTGAGACAGGATGAACAATTGCGTGGCGATGGTAAATCTACTATAGCTCGCCCATTGGCTTTTGCATGAATAAACACAGCTTGTTTTCATTAATTGCTTTCCGCGGTTTCTCAGACTGAAAATAACAAATAATGGGCGAAATTTTCCTTCCTTGGAAATCGAAGGCGATTAGCAATTGAAACGTATCTGCGGCCATCGTTTCTAATTAAAAGAAAATTGATCATTCAGACTGGTCAAATTAATCTATATCTTAGTTCTTCGTGACGCTTTTGATGCTTAGAGTGCCGTTCCTTAAATGTGGGTAAAATAAATTCATTTCCGTCTGGTAATGAAGCCCGATTTGAGTTTAATTAAGAATCTTGGAAGGAAATCGGAAGAATTGACTTTTGAGATGGGATCGACAGAGAAAACTTTATAATAAACGTGCGATATCATTCCCCAGCAAAAACAGGAGAGGCTCATTCCTCATAGGATAAATGAGAACAGGTAGAGAAATATCCTGTTGCACGAGGGCTCGCGTCCAATGGAAAGTAAATACTATTTCCGACTGAAAATAGGATATGAAATGTAATACGTTAGAAAATCTGTAAATCTCAAAGGGATTGCCGTCTTATACGAGGGTGTTCGACACTCGTGGCAAATCGCACAATTTTTCCTCGCGTGATAAACCGATTACTTCTTTTTGTGTTGCTGAAAGTACATTTTTAATAGGATGGTCAATGTGAAATAAAACATGCACTTATCATTTTCTGAGCGCCACCATCTAAATTCTTTATAGCCCAGGCACTTTAGACAAAAAAAAATGCCCTAAATTAGACAAAATTAGTAACTAGCTGATTTTTGGTAGGGTGTTAGTATATGATAAGGTAAGTATTTTGTGAAAAAAAAGGACAAATCACTTAAATAAAGCAGAAAACGACAAAATTTTCAAATATTGAGTATATTCTTATGTTACCATGAACCCTAAATGAATTGCACTATGTATTTATGGAACATTTATAATCGATTCAATTGTTAATTCGTTAACAGATTGTAATTTTCTAGGAAAAGGCCATTTTTTTATAAATGATTAATGAAATCGACAAGATTAGTCATCGAAAAGAAACCATAATGAAGTAAGTATCAATTTAAATCGAGTAGGAATATTATAAATTTGCTCTCTAAAAAAGAAGGCGTACACTGTTCCAATTTTACTTCATTTTCTCTAATTTAGATTAGATAGTGTATCTTTTCTGCATTTAGAAAAATCAATGTCTTTAAAAAATGTGAGTGCGATTAAATCTTTCAACAGGGCACCTGATTTGCTAATGCAGATTTTTCCTAAACCGAGAGAAATGATGTTTCGTATTTAAAAAAGAATCCACTTTATCAAAGTGAATAATAACCCTCTGAAGTCACAAAGGCTTCTTTCTTTCACGGTAAAGTTCTATAATTTTTAATGCTGTATGAAGAAATGTTGTTTATTGTGCGACATTTCATACTCGAATTCGCCAATAAAACCAATTGCTATGATACACCAAAACCCGTGAAATGTATTTAACACCAACTGCTCCCAACTAGTACAATGGTCAAAGACTGTGAAATATTTGACTTCTTTCTATGAAGTCAATTTGGTGATTATGTAGAACGTTAATTAATAAAGTTTTTAAAAATAATCGACTTATTTAGATGGCGTATTCAGGTGTAAGGATTATTCGTGTAGCATTTCCCTACAATTTACCAACATACTTATTTTTCACGTCGATTATTATATTGCAATCTGACTAAATCACACGAAGACCAACCTTTGTTTCACTTTTTTAAGATCGATTCGCTTTCAAAGAACAAAAATACTTTATGCATGTGCCATTTTTCTTAAAGTAATAACCACAGTTTTACATAAAAATCGATATTCTACAACATGGGTTTCCAAAATGGATTATAGATAAGTAGTTAAAGAAAACCTTACCATATCTATACAGAGGAAGTTTTGAGTTTTTTTTAGTAAAATATTTTTATAGAGAACAGAAAAGCTACACAAGAAGCGTCTATATTCAAGATGAACCATAACAAGTTAAAAATGAACGCACAGATTTAAGTAATTTGCTTAGCACTGAAAATCACTTTCTAACAACTGTTATGGTGATGAATATTCCAAAACCGAGCAGGCCATTAACATGGGAAAAAATATTTTTGCAGATTTTGCTCCCCCAGCATGTTAACGTTAGCGTTCCTATGATTAGGGGCCTGTAATACAAGCCGTACAAGTCCTACAATACAATTGTTAGAATACATTTTACACTAGCTCTTTCATAATACAACTCATTTGCATATACCGAATTCAGTAGGTCTTGTAGTTATAGAACAAGCAAATTACTTGTAACTTGCAGACTTTTTACAATTGTAGGTATAGTTTGTGTTACAGGTCAACAGGTAATTTTTGACATGAGAATTAATTTGTAATAGTTTTCCGTTTTAATACATAAAAAAGTATTGAATCCTAAAATTATTGATTTACCTATTTATAAAAATGTGTCAATGTAAGAAGACTCCTTTTATAATGACATCAATCGAAAGAAAATTTTTTTCTCAATTAATGATCAAAAATTTGAAAATTTTCTAAAGAATTGAAAAAGTTTTCCTGGAATTAATATAGGTATGTCAAATTCAATAAACTTTTAACTACGGTCGCATCGTGTTTATTCGAAACATTGTGTATACATAAATCACATAAATTGCATTTTAGTAAATGACTGAATAATTTTGAAATTTATAGACTACTTGCCGTATTGTCGACAGAGACGGAAATAAAATGCACGGAAATAGTACATTATATATCAAGGTAGAGAAGTCCACTATTATTGCCTGAGCACCAAGATTACATCTCGAGGCGCTTGCGCCGAG
Organism: Photinus pyralis; assembly: GCF_008802855.1. Taxonomy (NCBI): domain Eukaryota; kingdom Metazoa; phylum Arthropoda; class Insecta; order Coleoptera; family Lampyridae; genus Photinus; species Photinus pyralis. Next base: position 13,468,584 of record NW_022170510.1, on the reverse strand, counting down.
GGGTGTAAGGTGCGAAGGCAATAATGGACTTCTCTACCGTGGTATATATACTATTTTTTTCACTACTAGCACTTGAAATCCTCTAAATTAACATATTATATTGATAAGAGAGTTAACGGTTGGACAGAATTGTTTGTTTCTTAATTTAACATGTCAATCAAGTACGTGGAAGTACAAGTCAAACGGGCCGTATTTTGTTCTGTCATTGAGATTTTTCAAAGAGTAATTTCGTTCGAATTTTTTCAAAATGTGATAATTTTAGGTATGTAAATTCTCTGGAAATTGCGAATGGTGGCAATTATTCGTTTTAGAGAACTTGTCTAAACGTTCATTGAGCGAAATTTCGGGTTGTGTTTTCTAAAAGTGACAGCGTGACAGTTCTCATTATTGACTACTAGTTAATATAGTTTAAAATTATTAACCACTTTGAACAAATGCCGAGAAAGCCTACTTTACAAGTGGAAAAAAGGTTAATAATCATGTCATCAGACGCTAGTAGTGAAAAAACAAATATATCGCGTACTATAGTTGTTTATTATAAATACTTTTTCTTCGGCGAAATACATTTGACAAAAAAATTAATCGCAGTTGTCATAAAATGATATTTGATGTCGATTTGAATAACGTTTCAATCTGCTTTTTGAGATGAGAAAAAAATCGATTGGTGTCATTATGAACTCTCTAAAGTTAAGAAGGCGGCCAACAATCTGGCAGAATACGTTTTCTTCCCGTGTTAATTGCCTATATTCGGTACATTGCAATATTATCTAACTTTAATTGAAATGTGGCAGGTTTATTGAAAGGGTTTTGTACAGTACCTATTGTACTTTGCTTTACCAAGTGCTAAGTATAGTAGCGACAAGTGAGTCTAATGAACCAGCACTCGAACTGGGGTTTACATTTTTTCACTTTCTCACTTACAGATAATCTGTCACGCTGACAGTAAAAAAGTGTATAAAAAGGATCGCAGTGTAAAATCACACTAATACAATTAAGGTAAATGCAGGAACTTTAAAAACGGGCAACAGCTGTATTAGCAACAGGCGATAAAAAGCGTTTTTCCAAACTTTCTCCCACTTCGCCATAAATTTAATGCGAAAACAAGAACTTTTCCCTCGCGACAACGGGAAATTGAACGACTTCCGAAATTAACAGCGATTAAACGCGATTCTTATCTGAAAATTGGCCCCCTTTCGCACCCCTAACATATGTTCGACTGTCGCAGTGACATTCGACACATAATAATCACTAATTAAAAGTGAAACGGCGAAGATTCGGCTATTAGAATTAATTGCAAGAGTGTGCCCTGGCAAGTTAATGAACGACCCATTCAAAGCCTTCATTAACGCAAACTAAAGCAGTTTATGCAAACGACATGACATAACATAAACCCTTTGAAGTACAACGAAGATGTAATTAAAGTTGGATTAAATATCGGAATATGAAATAAACCTAAAGATTGCGAAAAAGCACACACCGTATCTTTTTCGTAAAATATTTATTAAATAAAACTCACCCGGTCAAATTTAAGCGCGTTTTCAGCGTTGCCAAGGAATTGATTTTTAATGTGTTTTAATAATTTAGTATTAAACTTAACGAATATATAATTTTTTTGGTAGGAGACTCGCGGAAAGACGGTACAGGACTACAATTAAGGATTGGGGATGTCACCCCAGGACACTGTTGCGCAGCTTCCAAGGTGAATGTGATGTGCTGTCGCCATCTCAAACTTTATTTCGCAAGTTTAAAGAGCGAAAGCTAGGACCACTGTAATGTTATAAGCTGCCATCTACTAATCAGTAGCAATATCGGTAACCGATATACAATTTTTTTAATATGATTACAACAGTTGTACTATACTACCGGCATTATTGACGTTAACTGTATATATGTAAACTACAGGAGCTAATCGGTTATTGTTGTAACGATAAACAACAGGGAGCGCTTCATTTTAAAATTGATCTTATAAAATCGCAGAATTTTGAAATTCTCGTAACGTTATACTCGGTGAAATATGTAATTATAAAGATGAAGAGAAAGGGTTTCTTTTCTACGCGCGGCAATTTCTAAACGTAACTACTCAACCCATGATCCATGAGGTTTCTAGCTGAATAACTCGGCAAACATACAAAAACTTGCAATTAGACGATAAACAAGGACAGTTTCCCTTTATAACAGTTTAGGGTAGTTTTCCATTACCCCTATGATAAAATGATTGGCCTCGTCGTAAGGGAATCTGAAACTCATTATCTTGTAACCTTTAGTAATAAAGATTAACAGATCTGTAAATACCGTTACTTTGCATTGATTATATGTTTTTGTTTATGCTGTAAATATCAACAAACCAATATACAAAAATGGGGTATTATTCTTAACAAAGTTTGTACCTACTAATACACTTTAAACGCACAAGATCTATCTTTGGGGGATGGAATGTGCGGATCCATACACATGTTTGAACTAAACTTAATCTAAATTCATTTTACACTATTTGTAGCGTAAGTTCCAGGCATCATTTGTTAATGAAGAACGTACAGTAAAATTTTCATTCTTATAGAATATTGTGTGAAGAACTGCATGGTGCATAACATGGGAAGAACGAATTCAGACTAGGGAGATATTAAGGGGTTTGCAAGAAGAAAAATTCTTAGAATTTCGAAAGTTCTGTAGATTTACCCTAAATGCTTTAAAAGTGATAACCAAATTTTGAAAATTTTATTATTTATAAATGTAACTCAGACTCAGTGCGACGTTCGAGAGTTTGACATTAAACAAGCCATATCTTTTGGCAACAAAAAGATTTTTATGAAACTACTTGAGAAACAACTACTTTCATATCTAAAAAAAATATGATTTTTCTCTCTAGTAAGAAAAGTAAAAAACCACTGCTGCCTTAATCTTAATAACGTCATTTAAACTTAAAACATACCCGTATCTAGATTGCTGATGTGTGTCAAACTTCATTATTGCATACGCTAATTTTCAGTTTTGATTGTAGTTTCAGTAAAAATTATGTGTAAAACTTGAGAAGAAAGTGTTTTTGGAGGAATTTTTCGAAAGAAAAAAATTACATTAATTGACTCGGCCACAAAGGGATCCCGTATTGTCATTTACGTGGCTGTAAGTAACTATTACTCTCAAAACTATCGTTGGGTTAACTCACAATAAGGTCGGTCAAAAATAATAAATAAATGAGTCAAGATTATCAAATAAAAATTTGCGTGGATCTGTATTCTTGGAGTTGTGTTGTGGCGTCTCTTTGATTAAAACTTCAAATTTTCTATTTCCAAGGTTTTTAATAAGTTTACTTTAAGTTTCAGTATTGCAATTTCTGAAGCTTATACGTACACTTTGTAGAAACACAAATGTTTCACATTTTGAACTTTAAAGTGCAATCGCCGGATCGCAAACTTTAACAATTTTAAGTTGTAAATGATAACTCTATGATTTTTGTAACTCAACTTTCCTTCAAATGGAGTTAAAGTTTATAATAAGGGAACCAAATTCAGAGGTCATTCACAACTTATTTTGTCAACGTAAAACGAATTTAGGTTGCTGTTAAAGGGGTAAATAGGTAACAATCCTAAATCAAATTATTGTACGAATTAATATTAGTCAAAGAGATGGCCACCTCTATCTAGGATTTGATATTCAGATCTATGCCACGTAGAAATTTAATATTTAAACCATTTTATAAAAAGGAATGTATTAATTATATAATCCGACCGTCAAATTCCTGAAATTATATTTATCTTTCCGTAGAACAAGAGTGAAATTCAATGGTGTGAATTCAGGCGAATTTTATCCCTCATCAGGCGTTTCTTAGGGAACACTTCTTGACCCTTTTCTATTTCTCTTATACATGATATATGATTTACCCCGAGTGATAAAAATCTCGAAAGCACTACTATAGATACTATTTGCGGACGACCTAAAACTGTTTAATAAAGTCCAATCCGTATACCTAAGTGACTGCAGTGTAAATATTCAAGAGGACATTAACTCAGTGATTAAGTGGTGTATCAAAAATAAAGTGAAACTAAATATTGATAAGTGTACGGTCCTAACTTTTACTACATCGAAAAATCCCTTACTTTTTAACTGTAGGATGAATGGAAAAGTCCGAGTAAAGTCTTACTAAGAGTCACCTCAGTTAAGGATCTGCGCGTGTTTTTCAGACAGACAGATATTTCACGAATATCTGATACACAAGGCCAACCTTACATAACGCGTTTATTAGATCGAAGCTTGAGTATGCTGATGCATGTATCTGGTCTCCTCAAACTCTCAAATACTCAGACATGATCGAAAAAGTGCAGAAAAAGTTCATCCGAGTAATGTTTTTTAGGTTAACCCATACAATTATTCACATTGGATCTCTTACGGTACCCAGCTTGATTAGGTACTTAAATAGTACTTTCGGCTTAAATATAACGGGGTTAGAAACCCGACGGTGCATTGCCTCCACAATTTTTATCTTCAAAATTTTACATAATTTGTTAAACTCTTCCGAACTACTTCAAGAAATTAAGCTTAAGGTACCATTTGTTAAACTAAGGAAAAATAATACTATTTTTGCAGTTAGCAACACAACTTCCCCACTTATTAAGATCTTGATCACTTTAAATAAGTTCAGCTCAGTGAATGATATCGACTTTTTTTCAGGATCTCTTAAATGTAATAATAAATCAAATTAGACCTTAAGCCCTAATGTATGTTCAGAGCCCCAGTGCCATGTAATTGGAATTTTCTTATTCTGTATGGTGTCTGGTTAAAAAAATAAATAAATAAATAAATAAATAAAAGAAAAATTAAGGAAATGGATCCTTAAACGTCCTGAATCTTTTCCGTGTTTATTTTTTATGCATATAAAAAATTAATTATTTCCGTTATTGTCATTGCGATGGACCGTACAAGTTTCAAAGAGCCACTTTTGTAGTAACAATTTCCCTGAATTACGGCAGGTGACGTAACAAGAGAACCGATTCAGGTAGTTGCCGGCATAATTAACGTTCTTTTTATATTATTTAATGATACAGTTTTCTCGTTGCAATTTTTACTTTAAGAAAAAGAAAGGTATTTTGTCAATCAATAAATTGCAGCAGGGTTTAATACGAAATTTAAATTTTAATATAAAGCTCCCGCGGCAACTGTTACGAGATACCGCACGATTAATGGGACATCTTATAAATAATTGTATTCGTTTTCTAATCTACGGTTGAAAAAAGGTTAATTTTTTTACATTTCGTTGTTAGCAAATGGCTTAATTATTATAATACAAGTTCAACACAAAATTATCTGGTCTGAAAATGCGAAAAATGGTAAGTCCACTTTTCGATTCTCCAACTCGAAAGAAGTTTGTGAATACGTTGCTATATTGAATAAATATTTGGACCAATTAAATGCCTCTAATAAGGACCCGGATTTAACATGAATACAGAGAGAAAGAATGAAATTGCTAGTCACCCTTTTCGTACAGTTTTTAGGTATGAGGTGACACAATAATCTTGAGTTGCTTATTTCGATTTCAAGACATTTCATTTTGCGAAGGAGAGTGGTTCACTCATATCAAATTAATTCAAAATTAATAAACTCTGCGACAAATTATTAAAGCTAATAAAAAGGCGGTTTTTGTTAAGAATGAAATTATCAACAAATTTCTAAACACCTGTTTAAAATGCCAACGCCGCCGACGCAATGGACTACACATGTGTTTCCAATTTTATAGTTGGATAGATAAGATGTAATTGTCGTGTATAAATTTTTGATTTGGAAAATGATTAATTAAAACTAACGGCAGTTACATGTGTTGAGGTCCTATTGTCCAACTCCAAAATCGTTTTGCATGGTATATGCCCAATGTTTAAATGTAAAAATCCAAATTACTTACTGCATTTTACGCGGTACCTAATCTGTGCTTGTCAGAATTCACCCTTACCTTTCTTGCTTTCGGTACTAGGCACTCTTCTTCGAACCATTTGACATTTTTGGAGACCATTCCGCACAAGATGCACTGCACTTCGCGTTAACACGATCGAATGATTTGGTCATAAGTTATATTTTTGATGGAGGGGCGGTAACGTAAGCAGGTAGAGATTAATCACCTGATGCGCTTATTTGCACATGCGGTCACTTTTACCTTTTAATAATTGTTTTGCCGTACCGACTGAAGTCGTTCCTGATAAGATATGACATGTGAACTACAATTTTTTAAACCATGAGATTGTGTTCTAAATTAATTTTCATTCTCACATGGAAAAAGAAACCATTTTGGGCGAGGCGATACGTTAGTGCCGCAACCGAATATTATTTGGTAATACTTTTCACTTTTGAATGAAAGGTACCTATACCTACAAAGGAAAGTCGAATTTATGTATTTATTTCTTATTTTCCGAAGATGTAACTTTTGAACCTTGCATGGCCCGTTCGCGTATCGTATTTATGTATAGGTAAACGGGAGTAGGTAACTAACAAATCGGAATTTTTTCCTAAAATAATTTAATTCATCTTTAGTTGTCAGTAAAAATTGCGGTCATATTGAAACGCGTTTTCGCTTCACCTGATGGCCGCACGTGTTGACGTTATCTTTGTCCACATGTGCGGGTAGCAAAACAGTCTCTAATTAAATTTTAATTCGTATACCAACCATTGGAAGAAAGAAAATTATTACAATGAGTATTTAGTTTCTGCTTATGATCAACAAATTCTTTTTTTGGATTGTACGTCACTCCATGTGCGTAACTAAAATCTAGTTCAGTAACATGCTACACTCCATCTGCGTATTATGGACCAAAATTTTAAAAATGGTAAAGCTACTAAAAGAGAATTTGCAAACACATAGAACTTTTGCTTGCCGAAGGAGGTACCCGTTGGTTAATGTATTTACCTACGTTGGGTTATTTAGTCTAATTAGCAAAGTTAAAAACTCACCCAGCGTTATTAGGTACTTCAGTCTTTCCAAGCGAGGAACCATTCACCAATTTCCATTGGAAGAGCACAATACACCTACATTGCACTACAACCGCCGCACTACTTGAATGTTCGTTCGGTATTTAATTCGGGAATGGTCAGGTATACGGGTAACAAGTCAGATAGGGAATAAGCACCTTACCGGCATTCTTTGCTACAGACCAGTTTTGCGCACACATCTTATCTCCAATCGTCACTGAAAAGTGGAATTTATCAACAAATTTAGAAAACATTTGTTTAGTAAACGTTTTGTGTACAGATAAATCAGAAAGTGTAATTCAATTAAATTTTTTGATAGAGCTACACAACTTATCAGTTCCATATCGAGTTTGCTATTTGAAATGATTCTGCAAATAATTTTCAGTCTGATTATTTTATAATTCCTATAATTTTTTCTCATCCAAATTTGATGCAATGCACAGCTAATTTTATAGTTGTTTCCGCCTCGAAGTCACAATCATGTGAAACTTACATAGAGGAACTAATTTAATTTTTACTTTAGATATTAATTAATTTGTTTCTACAACAGTTTCCCCCTAAAAATCAGCTAATAGAACAGTTTCCCCTGCTTCTTTGCAGACCAGCATTAAAGCCGAGATTAAAGCTTGTTTCATAGTGTGAAACGATCACGCTCCACTCCATGAAGTCAAATAGGAACGCGTGGTCTTGGTGCTAGCTATAACTTCTTCGTATGAAAGGTTACAAAAAGCGGGTGCCATTTCGGGCGATATCTTTTGAGAGGATGATGCTACAAAAATGCTAAATCTTACACACTTACACCATCTTACATTTAGTTTAGGATACTTTAAAACTTTAAGATCATTCTACAGGGTGTTTGCAATACTGTACGCAAAACGATAAATTTGAACCAACCATGCCTTATTTTTAGTGCATTTTTGTACTGTTTGCATTGGCTCCCTTCGAACCCACTTCTGCTGGAATAGAGGGACTATCAGTGAGTAGTTTCCTGGCTCTAATAAAAGGTTTTAGAGAAAGGATTTAATTTCTACCATTAACTTTTGGAGTTTGTAAGAAGGGGATGCTAGATTGAGTTTTCATGGTATTGTAATGAAAGCTCAACGAAAGAAACTAATTTTTAGATCCTCATCTCTCGAAAACGGAGTGCCAGACGAAATTATTCGGAACGGCGAAAAGGAACGCCTGTAGAATATATGATCTACACACAGGGTCTTTCTTTTAAAGGGAAAAATTAGCCTTATATGGGAAAGTAGAAAAGATACGCTTATAAAAATTTGCACACAAAGGTTCTCGACCATGAACAACTTTTTCTTAAAATAGTCGTAGTATACTAACACTTCCGGTTATACCTGAACCAACTTCCTTATATTAAATGGCAACCCCCAAGTTTTATTCCACATTTAGCTTTTTGAAAATTAAGGTCAGTTTACCAAGCAAAATCCATGGCCCTCTTTGATCGTTTTGGAGGTATGTATTTGTATTTTAAGAAAAAAATTAAAAATTAAGGCGGGTACTTTGACACTTTGTATTTCCGTCAGGAGGTACCTAAAAAAATTCTGGTTACTCGAATAATCATAATGGTCACATTAATTTACAAGGTCTTTACAAATTATAAGAATATTTTTTTCAGTTTATTTTAAGAAATAGTTATTTATTATACAAGGGAAAAACTATTAGATTTTAGCTCGAGGTTGTGTTGTCTCCCGACGCGTAGCGGACTGAATATTTTTCCCGTGTATAATACACTATTTTTTCTGACTACCTAGACCTACATAAGTTGAATTTTGTAAAGCCGCATGATTGTGTGCAATGGGTGAATAAGGTAAAGCAAGTTATAAATATCTGAAAGCCTCAGCATCTTATAGACGTTAATAAACAAAACCTCCAGAAAAAGCAGCTTTCTTTTGCAATCGCAGACCGCGCTTTTCGATAATGAAAATATCAACGAAGTAGTGGTAGTGAATTGAGACGAAAAGTTTAAAGTAATAAATTTCTATCTCATACATATGCATACAGTTTTCATGGGGTACCAACCTTCGACTAAAGTTTTATTTAAAAAAAGAAAATCTCCAAGATTTAAAGTTTGCTCGCAATTTGAGGTGACGAAAGCTGACGATAGAAGCACAATTTCATTTTAGACTTGTATAAGTCAAAGTTTTAACATTTTCAAATTAAAACCGGAAAATGAAAATGGGAGAAAGAGAAAAACTTGGCGCAATTCTAAAACTGAATGAAAATTTATCTTTTACCTAACAAACCCAGGGGTGAAATCTCGGTCCATTACCGTATTAGCTCATCCCTGTATTCAATTAAATAAAAAAAGGTAACTTATATTTATTAAGGTTATTTTAGTGACACACACGAGCATATTGCACTGTTTCGTCATGTTAGTGGATGAAAGTGGCGGAGGGGTGAAAGGCTCTAATGAGAAAAGTGAATTAGCATTTTGCTCGCAAACGAATTTCTCCGCCATAAAGAGCTAAAGCAAAGTTAAGATAAAAACAGATTGCATCAATTACGTCCTCAAAAGATATAAAAATGCTGCAGACTCGAACTGGTTCGGATGAAACAGGAGAAAGTATGAATTCGCGGAAGTCATCAAACTTTTATGGAGTATCTGATGTTTCTTATGCCTCGGAGAATAAATAAATGTATGTCCTGTATTTACAGGCCGAATCAAATTTTCATGGATATCAATGGGCGCGAGTATGAACGGGTTATGAATTTATCATGAGATTTCTTTTTTAAACAAAAGATTAATCCGATGATACAGGTTCTGAAATGTACTCTTCATTTAATATTAGCAAGTATAAGGGAATTTTATGAAAAATCGGAAATAGCCGTATCGTTGTCTCTCTTTCAACGGAAGTCCTACTGGAAAAAAACGTGTTCCCTGTGTTTTTTTTTCATTTTGCCGATGGACCGCATGAAATAATTATTTATAGATCTGAATAATTTTCCTATGTCAGTAATGCAAATCGTAAAACTACACACTGCACACATGAGAAACTCGTCGAAACATTCGTTTTGATATACAATGCGAGTGTAAAGTGTGGAACTATCACAATAAATCTTTTAGTAAATGTTTTTTAGAAATTCCTCGAATACGTCAATTTTTATCTTAAATGAGACATATTTTACTGTAATTGTCACTTAAGGAGCGTCTTTTGTTTTTGAGGTGACGTAAGCGATAATTTTTTTAAAAATAGAAGCCCCTATTTTTATTTTGAGTTTGAAAAGAACATGAAATTCTAAGGCCAAATACACTAAAGAAATATTATACTGAATTTTGAAATAGTTTGAAAACCAAAACCTAATATCAATCAAGATTTCCAATTTTTGATAAAAAAAAATCAAGTAGTCATGTAACAATTGCCGTTAAAATGATGTCAGTTCTTTATCAGCTTGTTTATAACCCTCGCCAGGAAAGATTGCCGGTCACAGCACACCTTGTGTCGATCTACAATCTAAGTTTTTCTTAAGCTGCGAGCGACTTCCGGAATAGTATTGTGCCAATGTTAAACGAAAAGTCCTTTTGTTCAACATTGACACGATACTATTCCGGAAGTCGCTCACATCTTTAGAAAAACATAGATTGTAGACCGGGATCAAGTGTTCTGCGACCGGCAATCTTTCCTGGCGAGAGGTTTATCTGTTTTAATTGCGTGATCCCCGTAGCGCCACCCCCGAATAACTATTTCCGAACAATTTTTCGGCCTTGATAATTTTTCACTTTACTACACCCCCGGCACTCCGTAGCGCCCCCATTGCCGGTCAATTTCAATGGCAGATATATAGACTCTGCATGCCTATAACGGCTTATCATACATGTTTATAGTTGTGATACTACTAAATGATGCAATATTAACACATTTTTTGCAACCCTTACGCAATTTTCAAAAAATTGCTCAACCAGTATTATACAAAATTTTGTTCGTATTTTCTGAACACTAGATGCCGAAAACCACATAGGCTTCGACACGGTTTGTTTGCAAAAATTTACAACTTCGGGAAAATCGTTCTAATTTCCCTAGTCTAATGTGACGAAGGTACTTGCATTAATTCTTGTGCGATAACTGAAAGACCTCACGTTTAATCACAAAACAAATGCACTACTACAAAGCGCTCAAAACAGAATTAAGTTGTATCTATTCGAAAACTATGCCGCAGTTTTAGGGTGTCGTACAAAACCATACAGAGTACTTTGTTCAGAAATGACGTGCATTTTCGAAGAAGAAGAAAGTGTATCTATAGGCACACCTTGTAAGAATAAGTAGGTACCTTGTTGTAGGTGTAGGCATTTTGTCAGAAACCGCGTATAATGGCTAATGAACAGTATTTTCCACTGTCGCATTCAGAAATGACTAGAAACAAGTACCTTTGATATTGAAAACTGTCCAAATGAAGTAAAATTTAAAGCAAATGCGAAATTTGCAGACAGTTCTAGTTTTGTGAGTATTTCTGAGGTACTCCAGTCAGGTTTAACGAATTTCACATTATCTAGTTGATTATACATGACTCAGTAACGGCATTTTCTACCGACTATAAGCTATATACATCTCAAAGAAAAAACTGTTGCTACCCACTAGATATTTAGCGAATTCAAGTACATAATTTAAAAATTAGGAATTTAGTGTAATAATAAACTGTTGTTACCTACCTCTTAATTACCGGTGTCCGTGAAGGTCGCTAAATTGGCACTGAACAATTCCCACTAATTTGTTAAAAAGGCATTTAATTTATTATATAATTATATCAGTAGAGGGTTTATAAAGACGTGTCAATTCGTATACTTGCTCACGAAAAGTAGGAGCGTCGTTGTTTAAATTCCCCCGTTTCACGTAAATTATCTCGCACTGACCAATCGAACACCAGTTTTTAACAAATCTATTTCAAATTCATAATACGTCATCGATCACCTGTTATGGTTTCGAAGCGTTAGGTATCAACACATGTTGAATTTATTCGCTTATCTTTTAAGGCATATTATTTCGATGCATTCGTGTTTACTGTAGCTAATATGGCAAAAACAAATTAACGATTTTATAAAATTTTGACCTACCCGTTCTTTATTCATTTAAGATTCAGCTTATGTATGTGGAATGTCTGCTTTCCTGTCGAAGTTTGCTAATAAGCTATTCAGTGTTCACACGATTTATTTTCCAAATCCATTACAGAGGTTTAAAAAGGGCTATTATTGAAATTTTTACCGTCCGTCTGTCCCTCAAACTACATTTTGGCCCCATATATTAAGTACAAATCACAGATCTCTCGAATTATCTCCGTTGTAGCGTTTCATCAGTTATCATACCTCCATTTTCTTTTTAATGAAAAGTGAAACTACGCACAGTTTCAAACTTAAATTGTACCTTACCTTACTATTTATTTCCGGTGACTTGCATTATTCCGTACGCTATTTGAATTTGTTGATTTGTATCAACCCGACGGATACGCTACGAACTAGGAGCAGGATTCTCACGAATCTTACCTACCTGATCCTCGAAAGTAATTGAAAGTCGATACACTTAAAAGTAAATTACATGTAAAATCAAATTCGAATAAAAAATGATGTAACCGAAAGCAAATGTACCATTAACGCAAATTCCGGCAGACAATATATCATCGCCTTTTCTAGTTTGCAAAGCCCGCCGGTAGAGCTCTATTGCGCCCATCGGAGATCCATCCATCTGCTTATTCTTTAAACGTAATTCTTTTCAAACTGCTCGTCGAGAATCATCAGTCAGCGTCACTTCCGCTACAATGGCGAGTAAAGCCTTTGTTCCGGTCTCTCGGTGTACGGAACTTTGAGCGTCTCGAAAAAGAATTAACGCGGACATTAACCAAACGTTCGCGTCATTTAATTAATCTAGTAATTGAAAAACTGTTAAAAGAATTTTCAATGGGAAGGAAACCACCAGGAGAAAAAATTGGGAGACGCTTCTTGACTAATTTCTATTCCATTAATTATTGAATGAAAGTGGCCACAATACGTCACTTTTTTTAGACTGGCTCAGTTCTCATGTGAATGACAAGACCCATTTCATTTGGCACAAGCATTTTTTTAAATTGCATTTACTTTTCGAAACTTAAATATACATGGTTCACTTTTTGGAATTAATTTTTGTTTATTGATTACTATAGAAATAGGACAATCAATGATGGGTTTTCAAAAACTGTCGATACATGTGTTGGCATTTGAATTTTGCAAGGGATTACAACTAAACTTTGCACTCTCTAATAAGTCATTTTCCGGATAATAAACAAACAAATAGGGATAAAACCGTCATGTTTGAAAATGCATAGGTACCGATTATGGTAAATACAAATAATTCTAATTTGTGGTTCACAAAATTACACATAGGTAACTGAATTATAATTTATAACTGCTAATAAATTGAAAACTAGAGCTCGGGCCCAATAAAGACATAGACAAGCTTTCAATTGTCATGTCCTTATGTACTATCTATATTTTGAAAGTAAGCTACATCACCTAAAGAGGTGCAGTATAACACTTGAATTTGATTAAAATTGGTCTGATTTGATACAAATTTGGCGTGTACTAGCAGCCTGGGAGAAGTATAAAACCCCAGGGACAATCGGCTGTAAAGATAGTAAAATGTGGATAACTGTCTATACGAAAAGCGGTATATGGAAAATTGCAGTGGGTGTCCACAAAATGCTCAGCAGTTGAGGAAGGAAGAAAAAAGATTTCGCGATGGTTTACCAATAGACACAAGTTTCATATATAGACGTTCTGAAAACAGCAAATGGGCGCGAGCTGCTGTTTCGCCTGAAGTAATTAGAAATTGTTTCGAAATGATTTCTTAAAACACATGACGCCGCAGAATAACTTTAGAAAGAAAAGACAAATTTGTTGATAGGTATTTTTTGTTCTCTTTCGGTCAGGAAATAATCTTTTTTGCGCGATCGGTCATTTCTGACTATTTACCATGGGTGTTTCCATGACAGTACGTAGAATTTACCAGTTGCTATGATTACGACGACGCCAAAATTACTTACCGATCTAAAAACAGAACAACAAAAATACTTACCGACGCCTTTTTAAAAATCAACAGTCTTACATTACATTTAATCTTTAATTATTGTTAGGTACATTAAACGTACAATTTGTGCTGTTGTTTCCTATAGCAAGACACTCATAAAGTCATAAAGGAAGTGCAAAGCTAGTAAACTACATCAGACACATGCACATTTTTATGAAATTATTCATTTCAATTTTGACAAGTAAACTGGTTACCTACCACTTCGATCATTTCGATTCATTCTGCTCGTTAATTTCTTAGTGCATATTTATATTGGTTGCATAGTTTTAATTTCGATCGCGCAAAAAAAGTTATAAGCACGTCGAACGTTAAGGGTTACCGTTGTCAGACAATAATTGGAGTCGTCGCTTCGCTCCTCCTCCAAACAATTGTCTTCGAACGGTAAAAATCCCTTACCGTTCTCCATACTTAATATACTATTTAATATATTTTGATCCGTTTTACCTCACCATATATTAAAACGGTTTTTCGACCTACAGTGTGCTGTGTGTCCCAGAAGAACGCACCATAGGGAAACATAATTAATGTATTTTTTCACGAAGGATCCACTAGGCCTTCGAAATTAGCGTTTCACTTACTACTTCAATCTCTTTCCAGCTTGAGGCAAGCGCAACAACGTGTACGTTGAACACTTATCAAAGGGCTCCTGGATCCTTACCGAAACAATACATTAATTATGTTTCCATATGGTGCGTTCTCCCTGGGACACACAGTATGCATGATCCACTTGTACCTACCACAATGTAGAGCTAAAACGGATGAAATTTTATCTAAAAGATATCTACAGATGGGGCGTCGCTTGAGTTTGTTCGTTTTGAAAGTGATACTTCGCCCTCATTAATCAAATTGCAAATTCATGAAAAAAGGCACTTTGAACACGTGTTGTACCTACACGAAATTTTTTTTCATAGTGATCCTTAATAACCCATAATTAATTAATATCATTGACATTCGCGATTTACTATCACTCAAAAATTGAGCTACTGTTCATAGAGAGATACGTGAAACGTATAGTAAAAATTGTGAAAAAAGTAACGCTTTCCATACGATTTTTTGACAAAAAAAAGAACGGTAATTTGATCATTATGCAAAAAAGAACTATTTTTGGCTAGTTTTACATTCACGCATATGACTGAATATTTTAATCCGCGTTACACCGTTTAACGATGGATAAGAAATGATATCCTAATCGACAGTACTCAAAGGAGGTCTAAACGATTGCAAGCATTTGAACATTTCAAATAGCATTATGATTGTTAGCAATTGAAGAACATGTAATAAGCTTAAAGGGGAATTTTGAAGGGTTTTAAAATTCAAACAGTGTTAGTTGAAATTTCAAGCAAACTAATTAGGTATATGACACATTGTATTTACTAAATAATTGTTATTTCGTAGATATGCGTTGCCGTAGCGGTTATGGCGTGTGCTAAAATTATCCATTTGTTATCAGCCAATTTTTTGATATTATAATATGAACATTATGAAAAATCGAATCTATATCCCAGGGCGCCAGTTTCGAGGGGGCAGCAAGATGTGCTAAATTATATGTTTTCGCATTATTTTCGATTCCCCTCCGTGGTTATTGGTTAATTTTGTTTCAAAATCAATACAGATAAGTAACCGTATTAACCTCGGTGACTAAGGATACATCATTTTACTATTATAAACATTAGTTACGGGGGCGCTGAGCTAAATACAGCCCAGAGCGCTAAAAACATAGCCCGGGGCGTGGAACTAGTGACCAAATGATTCTCACAAAACCAAGAATTTGATTATCATCAAACGCACGTTCCTCGCAATTGCATATTTAGCACTGGAATTCTGCGTTCTTAATTCTGTGAAAACAACGGAAAAGTGCTAAAGGGTATTTTTGGCCCTTTTCCGTGCCACATTTTATATTAATGAGAGGTAAAAAAAACTCAAATTAACACATGTTTTTCTTCATTTATTTTGTGAAACAGCAGTATTTGAAATTATATATTTTTCATTTCTTAATATTATCTTTATAATCATAACGCAAAAATAAAATAGAACTGGAGGCACCTGATGAAAAAACAGCTATCACTGCAAAGTACCTACACTCTGTAATAATGTGCTAATCTGATAAGTACAAGAACATGTTTTTCTAGAGACACACTGATAACAAAATGAAGAAGTATTCGGCGCAATTTTCTAGCAAATTTTGTGCATATGGCATTTTTTGTATCTTTTCTTGCGTGCGCTATTGAATCTTGAATCCACTTAACAGCTAGGCGTGTTTTTTATCCGGAATAAAAATATAATAACAATGGAGTCAATTTTCATTTAAACTTCTAAAATGCTAACAAATTACCTATTATAGTACAAAAAAGTATACTAATATAATAAAGAAAGTAATTGTTAATGTAAAAATTTAAATGACCAGTACCAACATGACAAGACAGCAGTGATTATGGATATAAAAATTAAAAATACAATAAATCAACAAAGGTACACTAAGCAACTACATTCTAGACAATATATACAGTATCAACACTTTAACAGTGTTGCGTTCAAATTATATTAACTCTTATATTACACTATATAAACCTGGCCTTACGTAATATAATTACAAATTTAAAAAATGTCCTAAAAATTTTCCTATCAACTTTGGGATTCCCCTCTGACTTAGCTGCCAATTTAAAAAATGACCAAATTTCATTTGTCTTGGAGTTTTTCTTTTTTAATAAATTGACATCTGTGAGCAACGTAACATTTAAACTTAAGGATGGCACTGATAGCAGCTATTGTAAAAAAATTACTAACCACTTTTTTTAAATATTAGGACATAAAAGCATTTCTGTACAAACAATTAATCATTAATGAGCATAACACGAGATCATGTTATTACATAGTTACAATGTCAATTGTTGCACATCAAATAAGATGGTTGCACAAAGAACATAATTACTCTATCGACTAATCGTTGCGCTAAAAGCTCACCAACAATATCGGCGCTCCATCTGAAACAAAATTAAATAGGTTAGACGAATCAGGCTACGCATACTATATCGTATTTTTGGGACCATCCGGAAACGAGGTAGACAATAAAATTATGCTAATTTGCTAAGAAACCAGCGCGATGATTCAACTACTCGCTTAATTTCATTCGGCGCTTATTATCATTGACTGATGAAATTTTACGAAATCGTTTTTATTGAATAATGAGCGTAATGGAAACGAAAACCTATAAGCAAAGAACGGCGGCGGTGACATTGTAGACGCAATTTAGCTTTTCAGTACATCTAAAATTATGCGTCCTATTTGGAGAAAGTATAATTTCCTAGGTTTTTGTGAAATAATGTGTACTACTATTACTATGTAAAGGCGCTGAGTTATTTAAAATGGGTCATCATAGGGAAATTTACATTGCGCCAATTGTTCTCAAATCTTGGCATTGCGCTTAGTTATTTCACTGACAGTTCTCGATCTGATTCTTCAAACTGCATCAACGAGGCAGCAACATGTATTCCGCCGCTCGAAAAGGTGTTCATGTAGTACAATTTGTACAAGAGTGGGCACAGTAGCTGAGTATGCGAGTTATTCAGTGCCGAGTATCGGGTATTGTTTGGTTGCCGGTGGAAAACAATTCGAGCACCGATTGTAATTTTATACGTTTATATCTGATTTGAATAAATTTGTTGATTTAGAAACAATTTCTACAGTACTGTGCCAGATGATTCGAGAGGAAGTTAATGACTGAAACAATTGATGCAATGTAGGTAAATTTCCCCTATGGCCCATTTTAAATAACGCAATGGCTTTACATTGTCGTATGGCCCATCTTAAAAAACACCCTGCATATACTATTCTCGTCAGGAAAGAATGTCGGTACGTCATGGTTGACAATCTAAGTCAAATTAGTTCCGCAATCATAACAGTTTAATTTCTAATTACGTACTCCGAGATGGTGACAGCTGTCATTTAGTTTGAAATATCTAGGCTAAACGTGCCTTCTACCACTAAATATTGAACGCATTCTTCAGTTTTTGAAGTCTCGAAACATTCTCGAGATGGTTTGCAACACAACAAAGAACACTTATTAGATTAAAAAAGGTTTACATGTAGGAATTTGACAGCAAATTTCCTGTCAAATTTCTGCCCGCAAACTCTAAAAATCAACATAAATCTTAACATGCCGTAAACCACGTTCAAAATGTTTCAAAACTTAAAACACGAAACAGTGCGTCTAACATTTAATATAATGTATAGCACGTTTTAGTATAGATACATAAAAATACAGGATAAGCGCGTAAAAAGAAATGTTAGAAATTTCATCTATAAAACAGGCTTAAGTAAAAGGTAACTAAAACGTCAAGTATACTATGGTAAAGATTTAAACGTAACGCAATTCTTCCTCTAAAAAATTGATAAGCGTGATCGCTTATTAGTGAAGTGTAAAAATAGTGTACCTATACACCACAGGACTAAAGTGCCTTTATATTCCTCGGAATTTTTCTTTCAACTTCGTTTCAGGCAACAAAAAAAAACGCTATGGCACCGAGATCATATCGTTACGAGCCGAACGATCTAGTATCCATAAAAGTGTTCTAACGGTGGATTGTGAATGTTGGAAAAGTCCTATCTAATTAACCAATCAAATTGACAATTTTTTAAACACGTAACACAATAGTAAAGAAACCGCGGTCTAAAATTATATAATCTCAAATATATGATTCCACCCGAATTTCAATAATTTCATCTTTACTTCAACTTTTAAATGCGTGGTGTCGTAAACTGTAGTGTAACTAAAGTGGACCACGTAAAAACTTCTTGAAGATTTTAGAATTGGTATTGAAAAAATGGAGTGGTAAAGCCTTTTTCCCAAACAATAAACTAATAGCTTGCCTGGAGTGCAAGATAATTTAACGATTACCTTCGTTTTGTTTTTTATTTCTGAAACTACAACATGTACTTAATTTAGTAGGATGGAGCTAAGGGCGTTGTGGGGTAAGCCCATGTTGGTTTCGTTTCGGATTTTTTTCTAAAGCTATCTCAAGATGGGTCACATCCAGTGAATGATCTCCTGGACACTATTACTAAAACAAAATTGGTGTATGCAAATGACCTTAAGATGTGAACCTATTTAATCGATCAAGGATTGCAATTTAGACAATCGCAACTAAATTATATTCACAAATGGTGTAATGATAACAACCTTCACATGAATGTGGGAAAATGTCGGGTTTTATCGTTCAACGTAGAACAACATCATATTACTTATGATTGTAATCTAGCCTTGACACGACTTACCCAATGTGACTATAAGGGAATTAGGAATTATATTTGACTCCAGATTAAAATTCACCTAAACTGTTGGGTTTTATCTTTAGGAACTGTTCGACGACATTCCACTACGTTAAAGCCCTGAATACGTTATACTATGCGATCAAAAATGGGTTGCTGTCGAGTCACCTTTGGAATTTTTGTTTACATGGGAAATTGTACTTAACTTGAACTTCCAAAGGCGACTCGACAGCAGCTCATTTTTGATCGCCCTAATGTGATATTGTCAAATGTATAACTTTATTATAAATTGTAGATTTCTTTTCCACTAGCAAAAAATCGTCAACATTAAATTTAGAATGTTTTGCTTTCTTTCTACCCCACAGCACAGATACAAAAAAAGCTAATTCTGTAACTGGGAGTCGAACTTGAGACCTGTAATAATACACGATCCAGAGACAAATCACAGTGAAAGTAAACGGGTTGAAAAATATTATTTGTGGTTGTCAAATCAATCCATCTGGTTGCGCAATGCGATTACCAAAGTAATTCATAAGCGAGCCATACAGTTGTAAATATCTTCACATAAAATTAAATTTTGATTCTATACCGATTCTTGAATATTTAAAAATGTCCATTAGCGATAACAGACGTTTGTGTGAAGGTAAAAACCTCCCCTTGTGTACAAAGCTGTTATTTTAATCGATTTGGTTTTTTTCGCTCCCCTACTTACTTATTGTGTGCATACATGCTCAAGGAGTTTACCTTGTAGCACATTTCCCTGTCAGCCGAACGGGAACTACTTTAGTTGACAAAGCTATATAAATATTGGCAGGTTTTTACATTAGCGTCCGATCGGTGGTCGTACGAGAACGCGTCCTGGCCGATTGCCCGAGGAGCTTTCACTTATCCAGGAGCAGCGGGCGTCTCACCCCAATCGACGTTGACGGCGCCGCCATCTCTGGCGCCACGGACAGGCCGGCAACCATCCTTACTTTTTACTACAGTTCGTTCCGACAAAAGAAAGAAAAACTACCCATTATTGCCTACAGTTATCTTAAGAAGCCACAATAAAACTGTCGTTTAAAAAGTAAAGTTGTCATTAATAGGAATTGCCCTATATCAATTTATGTTCGGTTTGAATTAGGTAGCGGCGATAAAATCTATCGGTAACTCCGACCGTTTCTCTTTCCATATTTTCCTTACCAGAAGAGGTATAAAACATTTTTAATATTACTTTCTACGATCCGAACATTAAAACTTTGTGATATAATGTTTAATCCACGTCTTCCTTGCAAAAATACTCGTATTTTTTACTAAAGCTCCTCTAATCCTTGTTATAAAACAGAAAACGACGAGCGTTCGCACCTTTTTTTTTAAATACATTCCGCCGATGTTGACTGTTGTCTATGGAATCGCAGATTATACGGATGCAGCTTGCTTGTTGCGTGCTTGGATGTCATTTCGATGGATTACTTTCTTAAAACGCTTATGAAATGTTTATATTGTAATGGATTAGTACACCCGATGCGCCAATTGGGAGAATTTAAAAATAATTTAAATTTATTAAGTTCGCAATTTTGCAACTAATCCGTGCGTAATTTGAAAAAATGTTACGCATCATCTCACAAATCATATTAGGTGACACGAAACTACACTACCACTGACCACAGCAATTTGTTGATACGTCTACAGAGTACAGAGGGGTTTCTCGTAGTATGATAATTGTTACTGATCTATATTTGGAGCAATAGCAATATTTCGAAACGCGAAGATGGGCATATTGTATGACCATTGACCACATCGAATATAGTTTGTTATACAGTATTATTTGTGAAAGAAAGACACGAAAAAAGGCGAAATAAAAAGAGTCCTGCATTAGGTACTTCAAAAGGACCAACTTAAACAATTTTCAAACTTCATTTTGATTAAAGATAATTTTCCTATATTGTTTTTATCAAAATTTCATCAATCTCACTAAATATTAAATTCATCAGTCACAATGTGACAATCCTGAAAACTTTAATAAACGTTTCACAACATTTACGTTTCTTGTTTGCACACAGTTCATATCTTGAACAGTTACATGATAAGATTAAAATTTGTTGGATGTTCATAAAATTTTTATTGCCCCAATTGATATTTTGGGTTCTTCAACTGCATTATTTGGTCCATGAGCAGCTAAAGGTTTCCTTTAGAATCTTCCATGTTGGCGTCTCTGCGGTTTTGGAAAGGCTTCCTGTGTTGAATGATTGTGTGTAACTGAAGTGAGTGAGTATTCAACTTTTGTATAATACAGTGACTTTACAATGAAGAGAACAAACTAATTTACAATTTTTAATGCAAAAAACGCGTTAAAATACTAATCTAAATGTACGAGGATCTTACCTTCCTCACGCCATATTATGCAGCACCGCGGTAAATATAGTGTTCATATAAAATTGGTAAGGTAAGGTAAGCGGCAGAGCAAAACTTTTTTGGGTAGTCAATGGTGTCTTGTTTGTCTGTCTGCGAACACGATAACTGACAAGCTTTGCATAGTTAACCTATATGCCTAGTGAAAATGGGTGAAATCCCATGACCCCGTAGTCACACCGCTTATCCCTATGCTAATATAAAAACACTAAATACAGTGCCAAAGGTCAGGTCTCCTACTGTGTTTGCTGGTGTGTGAGTGGCGAATGGAACAACCCAAATAGTCGCATGTGGTGTGTCCTACAAAGGGCTCGGAATTGACATACGGATACATATTTTAGGTTCAAGTAGGAAACCGTTCACAATTAAATGCTTTCACTAACCTTGTACAACGTCGGAAAAGGAAAACAGTAAAGATGCAAGCGCCCCCTTTAATTCATTACAAAAACGTTTGGATGATATTAATCAATTTATAGAGACCAATCAAGTTAAATATATTCTGAATACACAAGACTTTAAGGAAATAATCAGGTGCCAAAATGTTATTCCATCCGTCCGGTTACAGCAATTACCATTCCAAATTCAGGAATAAGTTTAGGGGTTGTGGTCAGACAGATTAGGGGCTAAGAAATTAGTCAGCCAACTTTATTATAAAAAAGTCTCCTTAATTAGAAACTAAAATTGACGTGTTTGAATTCTCTCGAAAATTTACTTTCAACTAACATAACCGACCAAAAAAGATTTCGTATTCAATGCACCACAGCAGCAATGCATCCAGATTTGCTATTACTTGTGTTTAAGACGAACTGAAATGGAAGACTCTTCCAGAATGCACCGATGAGTACCATAATTAATTAACATTCCTCCAACTATCGCCATTCTATATAGCCGTTATAAGGGAATGTGAATTTTATATTGAATATTTTTACATAATATAAGGAAAAAAGTTAGCCATAAGTCTGAAAAGAAAAATTACATCCCCCGATCTAATCAAATTACATCCCTTATATTCGCCGAAAATTTCATGTCATCCCTTTAAAATTAATTTAAACCTACAACTTTTGATGTTTGATATTTTAGTGAGTAAAGGACGTTTTCGCTTAGCATACGACATGTAGCACGTTTGTTAAATCTTGCCCGAAAAGAACTGAAAGTTATTACGCAACTTGCATCTATAATATAATTTACATAATGTGCATTATCGAGCAGTTTCGGAGAAGAGGGAGTGGAAAATGGATATAGATATAAAGGAGTTTTCCTATATAGATTAATGTTGAGTACAAGGCCTCGAAAAGACATATATTGATATATAGAGATAGACTTAGATTGAAATATATAGATATACGCAATGGTGGTTGGGGTTTTCTGTGATCGGTCATCATTCATAATTCTTTCTGCTTCTATGACTGAAATATTAAAAAAACGACAGATTAGAAAATATTTCGTGCCACTGCCTTAGATTTGCACGTTTATGTCACGCTTTTGGGGGTGGTTAGACATACGACTTACAGACCTGTTTTCTTAAAAGATATTTCTTCTTGATGCTATTGTAAAGTAGCCGTTAAGTGTAAGTGCTCAGTATGCAAAATGAAGCAAGGCAATCTGTGTAGCTTCGTCAAAGATGTTGGAGTACAGTTTATGTTGCACTGGTTTCGAGACTAATAGAAATTGTTCAGAATGTAATAATTACTAATGCGTAAAACAAATAAACTGCACCAATATAGGCAACGAGCGACAAAGTCACTTCCGGTTGACGAATATTGACCAAAATGTAATCGATTACTCCCTTGGCCATTGTCTACCTATTGCTAAAAACAGAATTGGAAAATTCGAAACCGTTAGTGAGTTATCGTGTCCACAGACAGGCGGACGGACATAAAGTCCAAAATCATAAACTCGCTTTTTGTCGCTCGTTAATAAGAATGTGTTACAGAATCGAAATTTTGATAATATCTCCAACAGAAACCCAGTAAAGTGGGTTTTCCTTAGCACTATAAAACTTCCCCAAGACCACCTATGAACTTCAGGTTATTCCCTATATGATAGCTTATGTCCTCTAGTTGTTGTGTAAAGTGAAATACTTATCGTAAACACCGAATCAACTTTTGAAATGCGTTCACTATTTGAGTATAATAAATTCAACATTAAAACTGAAAAACACAGCAAAGTTCAACGTGAAATTTAGCGCCCCTGTCTAATCCAGTCGTAAAACAGTTCCGACGCGGCGTCTATTTTAAACCCGCAATCGAATCAATCGAATTGCAATAAAAATTAAATAAAACTTAGTAAAACAAAAGAGCACCCCTACTCATTAATTCGCCAACATTATCACGTCTCGCAATAAACATTGTTAAAGATAATAAAGAACGAGACCCGTGTCGAGGGTAAGTCGAAAAAAATACCGTAATGGATTTCGCATAGCATCAAAATTAGCATCAATCGAGAATGCATTATAAATTAGAAAGACGGTAATAGAAAGAAAGAAATTGGGAACAATGGGGACGCGACAATAAAATGACGAACGGTTTCAGATTCTAACGATATCTTCCGGGAATTTATTGGAAGCTCCACCAATTGTAATTGATTGCATTATACTGTTGCGTTCGCATTGCATTTCAAGGTTTTCTACTTCCGATTGGAAAATGCTTTAGAAAATTCGCTCGCTTGTTAACGGAGTGTCCTCGTCAATGATACGTGACAAAGATTTACGCAGCTATGTCGTGTCGTGACAATTTCCCTCGTCCCTAAAAGGGCAATTAAACTCCTACTCTCGACGCGACTTTTTTGTTCTTAAATTCGTTTCTGTATGCAAAGTGTATATTTTTAATTTTAATAAGATTTATTGTTAGGAAGAGAGTCCTACATTCTTTTTAAAAGCACTTTAGTTTCTTTCAGTAGAGTTCTGTGACCTAATGTTATCTACATTTATATAAATAAAATGATATTAAATGTCACATGAAACCCATTTTCTCTTTTTAGACTTTTTATGTTTTAATGGTTTTTTTGCTAAATTTACTAATTTGGAAGGAAATGAGGGAAATATTCAGTTCCAACCCGATTTTTGGTTTTGCGACATCAAAGTGCGCCTCCAAAATGCAGGCTGCATTACAAGAATTTGTTGGAATGGATGGATGTCCAACTTCCCTCCCTTATTACAGGGGTCGAACATATTTTCCTATAACACAAACCTCGTACTCATTATTTAGTTGAAAATAAAATCAATTTTAATTGTACTAGTCGAGAAATATGAATGAATGTTTCTAGAAACTACTTAAGTTTCCACGGCTACAGAAAAGGAAAATTGATTTTTCCAAAACTAGTCCAGTCAAAATAGGAAAATCAGAGGAACTAAAAATACTAGTTCCAATTTTTTCAGAAATGTGTAGGGAGAGGTTCCCCGAACAAGAAAAAATAAAGTCCCTCCAAATTCCGGTGCCGCTAGGGGAAGGAGGGGGTTTTAAACGACCCATTTTTCAGTTTTTCACTTTTAACTCGAAAATGGGGCGTTACAGTGAAAAAGTTCTTCAGTAGTATTTTTAGTTCCTCTGATTGCCCATTTTTGGTCTAAATTGGCTGGGCTATACTAGTTCAAAAGTTACAGCCCTTTGAATTTTCTTTCGAAATTGGTTTCTAGTCTATAACTTTTGATTGAGAAGTCTGATCCAAAAAGTACGAATTGTTTTGGATTCTACGCACCAAAATTAATAAGAAAAAGTGCTTTCCCGAGAAATTTTGGTGCAGTCGATTTTTGGTAAAAAAAGGAAGGTTATACTGCCCTTTTTTGAGGAACTAAAAATACTATTTCCAATTTTTTCAGAAATGTGTAGAGAGAGGTTCCCTGAACAAGAAAAAGTAAAGTAGCAATTTTAATAAGCTTTCATTTTGTACTGAAGAACTTTTTCACTGTAACGTACCATTTTCGAGTTAAAAGCGAAAAACTGAAAAATGGGTCGTTTAAAGCCCCCTCCTTCCCCTAGCGACACCGGAATTTGGAGGGACTTTATTTTTTCTTGTTCAGGGAACCTCTTCCTACACATTTCTGAAAAAATTGGAACTAGTATTTTTAGTTCCTCTGATTGCCCATTTTCGGTCTAAATTGACTGGGCTAAACCAACACAATATGCTTGTCAACCCCGCCAACGCAGGAATGGGCTAACCAATCCACAAAATTTAAGGAACTTTCGCACTTGGGGGTGGTTCCTTTTATTTATTTTTATTTACTGGATTGAAGGAGTGAATGCAAAAAACTAAATGCCCTGATAGCGAGCACCGGAGGCTGAGGGAATTTTCACATATTGCAAGAACCAATTAAAACGTAATTTAGGTACGTGATAGTAAGTTTACCCACCAAAAATTCCGTAATTATCCGACTTGGATAATAGAGGAACCAAATGTCACTTTGTAAACGACTTTTTAAGTTTTTTTGACATGGCGGTAGTCGCAAAGTTTTGAAATTCAGTCCAATATTAAATGATACGAGATTGATTTTTGAACACTTCTAGTATAAGTCAATTTAAAAATGTAATCGAGAAGCAAAAACAAACGAAATTTTTTGACGAAAACCTTGAATAAAGTTTGAACACAATTAACATAATATGACATTAACAATTACCTACGTAACCGGTTCTTTCCCGACCTACCGTTTGTAAAAAAACATTGGAAAAGACCCCTTGTTTTGCTGTTTCATTTTGGAGTTGGCCAACGTTTATTTTTAATCTCTTCAACTGCATGTACACTGTGTGTAGATCACAGCATAAAATTCAATTATAGGCTGACTTTTTGACATTTTTCTATATAATTAAATTCTAAAGAAAGAAAAAGTTAGGTACGCATTTATGATATAATAATTTCTATCGTGAAAGAGAGTTGTAGTTTTGTACCTTCGAAAGAAAAACTCACATCTAGTCTCCTATTCAAGAACGTTAGTAAAAACACAATTAGTCATGAATTTTTTCGCATTTAATACAATTTCAATTCTCATATAGAGACAGGAGTCATTATAGACATTTAGCAATGTGACAGGTGCGTCCGGAAAAGTGACCGGTGCAGCCGGTAAAGTGACAGGTGGGCCGTAAAGTGACAGGCGGCAAGAAAAGTAGTCTGGTCTGCCTCTGTCATGGAAAATTGGAAAGATTTCCTTCGAGTAACTTAAAACAAGACGGAATTGTTTTCATTGATGTCAAAACAATTAGTTCTTGACACAGTAGGTCCTTTGAATAAAAGGAAATTCAGTGTGGGTGTGTCACCCATGAACAGAACCAGCTTCCTTATCTACTGTAAAATATCTGTCTTATGAAACCCCTTAAATATGGAGCAATATTACAGACGTTCCTTGGGCATGATACAGTCGATCTCAATAATTTTCCAATAAAACATCGAATTAATATACCTATAGCGAATTCATGTAGCAATTGAATAGAAATTGAAATTTCATTTACGCCTATATAATCGACCATTGCTAATTGAAATACGAGTACAATAATTTCAAGATGGCTTCCGCTTCCGGAAATAACGGACGTGCTTCCATCTTGGTTTTTTTAAATAGAAACATGCCGTTCTCTATTTTTAGCCCATTTTTTAAGAATAAAAAAATTTGTTATTGTTTGCATTTTGTCCGTCCGTACATCTGTCCAGGTCCATTTGAGCGGTTTTGATCTACTTTTAGAGGAATTGTCCTAGAGTCAGAGGTGAGGAGTACGTGAGTATAGCCACCACTACACCACTACAACACCAGCAAATGCTTTACTGTCTACATTACATACATACATACATACTTATGTGTGAAAGAGAATCCAGTATATATGTACATTATTTATACGAACATGAAATTTTTGATAAGCACCTAAATGCTTTCAGTACTTACCTAAATCTTCAACAAAAAATGAGGAACTTATGAACACTAAGTAAAACTAAAAGCAAAATCGACATGTTGCTTTCAAGTACCTATTAGTGAGCACCTAACAACGATTTTCAGCGTCACGTACAATAAATTTAATCATTTGCACTTATTTTGTAGGTACGGATTTTGGGCAATACCCACGTTAATTGTAATTCTTTTTGTTCTTAACGTTATTATTTTTTAATTGATAAAATTATTTCTTTCTAATTTTAACACAAAAACTTGCAATTTTCACAAATGATTACATTTTGACACGACAAGGGAGAACTGGCAATACTCATTCATTAGTGTAACTGTATTATCACCCCATTAAGTGACAAGCACACAACTGTGATATTAGTTGCGGATTAGGCACATAACATCAGCAATAATTAAATTATCTTTAAAGATAATTAAAAATTACGTTAATATAAACATTTCAAAAATGAATGATTACATTTATTATCAATGGCCCAACCGTGACCTGATTCTCCGCAAAAAAAAGTTTATTTCGAAATACGGAGTTGGGGAAAAATTAAATAAATTTGTTTCGGCTGGCAAACGGAGAGCTAATTAAAAGAGATATAAAATAAATCATTCCACTTTGATGCAGAAGCATTTGATAACTATTTAAAATTTGCCTTTTGGTCAGATTCTAAATGTCTTAACGTGATGAAAAAGCCTTCATTAACAGATTGTTGGATAATTGCCAATAATAAGAAGAGGTAGGTATTAAATATAGCGCATATGATCATTCCGGCAAGATGGCGAAAGGTTCTATCCACTTTAGTAGAAAAGGTGCTTGTTTTCGTGTATCGAGGCGAGCAACAAGTTACCACTTGCTGTTTTGTCTTAATTTTACTCTTTCCGCGATTTGTGAGTTTCATTTTATTCCATAATCGCCTCGTTTTTACATCTAAAATACTGAAACCTGTAATACACCGTAAGCATTATAAGCGTGTGTTTCAATAAGACAATAACACAGACTGTATTACCCAACAAAAAAAAAGCCCAATACAATTACAGTAAGACAAGAACAAAACACAATTAGCACCGTGATCTTGAACATGTCCACCTTCATAGCAGTCACCCTCATCTTCTCTCAGTCCAGTATTCACACCATTACTTTCTTCGAGCTTGTAGACGATTGCAAATTAGTGGGAAATATTAATTAGTTAAAATAGTCGGTGGCAAGGAACCCCGCTCCGTCCCTCAGTTCATTAAAAGAGGAAAATTAGTTTTTTTTAATATTAATTTTGTAATATTCATTGGATAATTTAAACTTTTTTTTAGATCTATACTTACTTATAGGAGGACATTAGCATACTTGTATAATTACATCGAGATGAAAAATTAATTTACGTCGCCAACAGACTCGTAATTATTTAAAAGTTTTAAGAAAACTCTGGTTAATTACTTCTTTTAATGTGGAGAAGATCGATTACAATTTATCCCTCAAGAAAATTAGATATTCGAAGGGTTGTTTCGAAAGATTTTAAACGTGAGTTAATATATTCGAATGTAAACAAAATTAAAGTAATGCAAATTATGCGTTAGTAAAAAAGTTCGAACCGCCCTCTTTGGTGCATTAGAAATTCAGTTTGTTAAAGTGATTAATTTTCGAAAAAGTCGCTCGCTCATAAGAATTTCAAAAGATCTCGAGGCTGTGACTCGTGTCCTAGGCGAACGCATAATCAAATTTCTATCTGAGAAAATTGAATATAAAATTTAAAGAGGTGACAATTTCTAGGCCCTTGATAAGTTGACAAGTAGTATCTGGGGAAGTCGCATAATTGAGCGGTAGCGACGCGTATTGGGGAAAATTATTAAAATTTGACAGTTCCCAACGTCGACCTCGCTTAATTCTCGCCGCTCCCGACGACGAAATATTGTAATCGCAATGACAAGACTCGCTCGGGACTGATGATGAATGCGCCGTCTCGTAGTCACCGCCGCCGATTTGTTTAATGCATATATAACCGAGATTAATGTGGCGAGGGCTTCAACTTTTTCAATGCGACGGGGGTGCATAACGTATTATCATTTAACGCGCGGTCATTACTTACCCGATAAAACATTCAGCGAGAATCGCACTTACCTTAACGTATTTCGTTAGTGGACCCACGAGGGTGTCGTCGAGTACGACGGAGGTGCGGAAGTTTGATTGTTGGGACCGACTACCGGCCGAACGTCGGGTTGAGATACTACCATACTGGGATGATGCGATCCCGTAAAATTAAAATCTAGACTTCCTTCCATACTGAGTTCGTGTTTTATTACTTCGTCTACGTTGCAATCGAATCCACCTTGAAACGATTCGATGTTTATATTTAAGTCGTCGAGTAGCGCACTATTATTTAGCGCACCCATTAACTGTCCCATCATCGTCGAAGGAGTGCTTTGCGTTGACTGTGGCGTTAAGGGCGGACTGCTTGAAGGTGGTCTAGGTAACGTTCTATTGCCTAAAAGGTACTGATGAGTGCTAAGGGGATCTGGGGATGGTTCCGATTGAGGATAATTCGGCGACATTTCCGGAGGCGACATTCGCTAAAAGTGTTTTTTGATTGGCACCACAAAACAGTTTTTCCCAGCGTTTTTACTCACCTCCACTTTGCACTGCACAGGTATACAGCTACACGCCTGCAAACGGTGAATGGGGCACTGAATTAAAGCACCGTACGGATTGTGGTTAATCTCTCTACGTGAAAAAGTCTCATATGGATTTGTGTAAGGTGGAGGGGGAGGCTGAGTCGTCTGACCATTGAGGTACCTGCGAAAAACTACCTCTTAAACATTTCCCGACTTTTGACAGATTTCTAATGCTTAGCAAAATAAGCCCGAGGTGATTTCAATTGTGATACCGATCGTCAAATTGACATGCTGGGTGTTAAAGTTTCTTTTGAAATCTATACAGCTTCATATTACCATCACTTATCATCCTTGAATTGGGTGACGTCTTGGTGACGCGCTTCACTTAAACTCTGCATAGGAATTGTGGGTACTCGTCTCAGCAGGTATTGTATAGTAGGTAAATTATTTCTTTCTTATTCAGAGGAGATCTTTTTGCATAATTTCCCCGCGAATGTTTTGATCATAAGTGTGGTCACTGAGGTGCAAGTTAAGAATTGATCAGTAACGCGAATACTAGTCATTAAACAACACACTTTAACACCCAACTTTTCGAATAAGGAACAGAAGCAGTACCATAATCGTCGACCACCCCAAATAGTATAAGCAAATGCAATAAAGCACCACATTCGAGTGCTCACCCCAAATAGGCATCGGTTTGTAGTTTCATGCCTTGTTCTAAATTTCCGGCTAGTTGATCAGGTGAGTAATTACCGGCCATTTCTGGACTGTAATTTGGATTTGTGAAAGGTGACGGTGAGCTCCAGTCGGGTTCCAATCCAACAACGGCAGGAATAGGCGATAAACGTCCACATGAGGACGTATTTGAGGAAGCGCGAGGGCGAAAATCTGGACTTAGTTGGAAACCCCCGCTACTAAGAAACCCCGCTAATTAAAACCGATCACAAACTGTACCACAAGCCAGACCTACCTTGGAAGCGGCGAATCGGGAAATAAATCCAATCCTTCGGACACCGACGAGCTTGGGCTCGTGGTCTGATCGGTTAGGCCGTTCCGTAACGCCTCCACTTTCTTCTTGACACGTCCTCTTCGTTTCTCGAACTTGCTCGTTTCCATCGAGGCCGCTCTTCGTCTCACCGACTTGCCGGGTTTCGCGTCAGGATTGATCATCCACCAGGACGATTTTCCGGTACCCTCATTCTGCACCCGCATAAATCGGTTGTGGAGGGAAAGATTGTGTCGGATTGAATTCTGAAACAAAATGAAGCGTTTATTACGGTTATACGCGCTTTTGGATGCATATTGTATGAATTATGAATATCAGGAGAACATTTATGGCCCACCTGCGGCCATTAAGTCCTCTTACTTTTATCCGAATTGATTTATGTCGCCCGGCAATCGCTAACGAGACAGTTTTACCTTCAATATCTCCGTAAAGGTGATATACGGAGCCAGGAGCCACGGCGCCTTCAAGAATGCCAGGAAACGGCGCCCAATCGAAAATCTCAAAAGATTCAAATCGTAGACCATAAAAAAGAGTCGTAACGACTCTGCGAGCGTATAAAATTTTCGCGGGTGGCGACGTCACGCCTAAGTGCTATTGGAGACACGAAATACATATCTCGATATTTGAGAGGCGATCGAAGAGCTTGACCGCTATTCCTTTATTTCCCTTTATTAACGGGACTAAAGGGAACATTCGAGATTTCCGCGCAGGTAACCGCACATACGATTATGCAAATCGCAAAGGACCAATCGTATCTAGTTGTGTCTCCTATGCCGATCGACGGTACTTTATATTCAAATATCTTCAAGCAGAAATACATAAAGGATGACTGAATGCCGAAATTAAATTCGAAAACTTTCAGCAATCATTGTTAAAGTTGCAGTTTTATACGTGTATAACTTGGGAGTAGTGTGGAAGGGTGAATATGAAATGATAGTCGGATCGTATCTAATAAAAAAAAAGGCGATAATCAGAGAACGAGGTAAGAAATAATGTCGCCGACGATCGTAATCAAAAGTTTTATTATACGTACCGATCGCGAATCTTAAAACCTAATTAAAGAGTAGCCGAATCACAAATAAACAACGAACGTCATCAATCGAAACCCCACAAATTACACACGAAAGTTAAATAGTTTATAAGAAAAAGAAGTCCAGATAGTCGATGGTACTTATAAAACGACTTCAAAGTGATTGCTCCCCGGGAATTATTCACGCGCTCTTTGATGTACAACTACAGACATGATCACTCCTTGATTATAGATAAATAACCATAATCGACCAATTGTGTGATCTATACAAATTACGATTGACTCTCTCCATTATACCTACTTGAACTTTGCCGTTCTAACTGTAAATTTATACCTGTACATACATTTATCAAGTACGTAAAAGAAACGTCTTTATATAAAATACACATACAGAATGAATCGATCATAGACCATTTCATAATTACCTTTACGCAACTCATAACTTACATATAAATGCACTTAGATAAATAGCAACTAATTATTCCATAATTTCAAATGCTCCTCAATTGGTTTCGTCAAGTAGCCAAGTATTTTATACCACTGTTCACCCTTCGTACACAGGCATAATATTATTATTCTCATTATATAGTAGGTACCTACTCTTTTGGTGCACTTCGTTCAACTTTTTTTTTATTTTTTGTGATCAAGGACACCAAAAACTATACAAGAAAACAATAGAATACGAGTACCAGAGATTTTAAAAATACCAAACACAATAGTGACAACCAAGGAATACCTACCACTAACCACTACCATTTTTAACACAAATCGTTATCGATTTTACTTAGAAATCTGTTGGGTCACTGTTATTTTACCACAGGCCTCATTGTCAAAAAAGACTCTTAAACACTGTGTGAGCTCCCTCAAGTCTGCCCGGATCCACGTTTAAGAAGTCACATTCAAAGTCGATACTTTTTGTGCTTTACAGGTAAGGTTTTTTTGAGTTCTAAGTTAGGCCGAAGGTACTTTTTTGTTAAATATTGTGATAATTAGCGATTTAGTTTAATACAGAAGTTAACCGCACAGAATTGCTTATTTGCCAATTTATTTAAAGTTTTGCGAGATCTCGCAAATTCCGGGATCCCGCGGGATTAACATCTAACAATCCCGCAAATACCGGGATTGAGATTTTGCTGCGGGATTGCATTCCCTACTAGAAACCAATTTCGAAAGAAAATTCAAAGGGCTGTAACTTTTCAACTAGTAGCCCAATCGTGGAACTGTTTGAAATTATGGATTCTACAGGGCACATTCTATAAGAAAATGTTTTTTCCCGGTCGATCTGAGACAATTTTTTGTTCGAGCCTCAAGAAAAGGTAGTGTATAACCTTCCTTTTTTACCAAAAATCGAATGCGCCAAAATTTCTCGGAAAAAAACTTTTTCTTATTAATTTTGGTGCGTAGAATCCAAAACGTTTCGTACTTTTTCGATTAGACGTCTCAATCAAAAGTTATGGGCAAAAAACCAATCTCGACAAAAAATTCAAAGGGCTGTAACTTTTGATCTTGTTTGAAATTATGGATTCTACAGGGCACATTCTATAAGAAAATGTTTTTTCCCGGTCGATCTGAGACAATTTTTTGTTCGAGCCTCAAAAAAAGGTAGTGTATTATAACCTTCCTTGTTTTTACCAAAAATCGAATGCACCAAAATTTCTCGGAAAAACACTTTTTCTTATTAATTTTGGTGCGTAGAATCCAAAACAATTCGTACTTTTTCGATCAGACTTCTCAATCAAAAGTTATAGGACTAGAAACCAATTTCGAAAGAAAATTCAAAGGGCAAAGCGCCTTAAAAATAGGCAAACCACGTAAAATACCCTAAATAAATTCGCCCTGGGTATTTGACAATTCCCTTCAATCTTCCTAGATGTAAGAAAATACAAAACAAACCCTAGACATACATTTTTGACCCATTTTATGGGCGGGTATTGAAATGCTACCTTGCGCTTAAGAAACCCGCTATAGGAAGTGCCGTCCGGGGTTGTGGGGGTGGCGGCATAGCTGAAATTGAACCTTAGGGTGTCTAGAACATCCTCTGAAAGTTTCATAAAGTTATCACAAAGTGCAAGGTTGAAACCTATTTTGGCTCTTAACCCCTGCACTATCAGGGTGTAGAATTTTATACACGCACCATCTAGATATTAATGATGGTAAAATTTAGATACGTTGATATTTTCCTACGTATTTACCTAACTTATGAAATCCAAAATGTAAGATGATGAAATGAATGATTTTGATTTTCAAGCGTACGGAAAATTTAAAATTTAAACTCTTCACCCTTGAAAATTCATGAAATATCCATATTAGCGTCGTTATTTCAAGAAATATCAAATCACCCTTATAAACTGCGACCTGTCAGCTATGAAATTAATTACTTTGAATTTTACCATTCATATCTCTACGTTCGTATTGCGACCATTTAATGTATTTAATGTTGTTAAATGATGGTCATTCGGAAATGAAAAATATAGTTCAGCGGTTTAAGCTTTCACCATTTTCGAAAATTAAATTCTGTTTCACTTTAGGGCGCCAGGAAATCTCTGGCTTTAAGATTAACAACTTTCCTTTGGAGTAGGATACGTTTGGAACAAGAAATTCTTAATCGATTTAATAATAATTTATATTTCAATTTTTTTGCTATACGTTAAATTCTATTCCATTAGAGTTACAGTAAGTTTTAATAATTCAAAGCGGCACAGACATGCAGTTTAAAAAAGCTCTAGGCTTAAATTACACGTGTCAATTTTTTTCTCCAATTTTCAGTATTATTGAAACAATAATTGAAGATCACTAAGTAAGACCGTACGTTTTGTGCGGTGCCAATGTGTCAGGAAAAATTTGAATCCCAGAAGTTGTCCTGTCGTGCAGCATGTGGTTTTTTGAAAAATTTGTTCCTCCGGTGAAAACGTTTCTTAGTGAAAATAATCTCCCTCCATAAGCGGTATTGTTACTGGACAATGCGCCTGCCTATCTTGACCAACTTAAATCTGAAGATGGCGTCAACATTTTTGTCAATTTGGAAACAATATAATATTTAAATGTACTCACATCTAGAGATTATGTATCAGATAAATATATCTGCAACATACATAAAAGACCAGTCCTTATTCCTTACAGAACGTGAATGTTAAAAATGTATCTACACAAAAGAATTCAAGAACTTCACGCTTTGTATATCGATTTTATTTATTCGTATTTAGTTCATATAACTTCCCGTAACTAAATTCAATGCAATACAAAGCCTTAAAATCCCCTAGCTTGTTTGTTAAAGTTAACATTATGAATATGCGCAGTTGCAACAAATACATTTGATAATCTGTCGTTTTGATTATTTAAGATCTCTCATTGTCAATTTACATATAAAAATCCCACCTGTTCACACATTTTTGTTTTAAATCAAGCATTCATATATAAATTTCCTGTAATTTTAGTGACATGTTTTTTAGTAAGTGTAATATCTTCCTTATATCTTCCATCAAACAAACAATCTACAAAAAAACATATAAGTAAACATTTGAAAAACGGACATTAGCACTAAAATTTCTAATTTAAATACGTATAATGCAATGCAAGATGAGATAGAAGTAAACAAAACAGCAAATTATCACAAAAAAGTAGCCTTTTATTTACAACACAATTAAACAAATCTCTATTTATCATAATGATAATTGTCATTACGTTTAATTCTTTAACGTGCGTAATTTCTTAATTCCTCTTAAAATATATAAAGAATACAATAGCCAATTATATATATGAGGTGTCATGAATTTAAAGTAGATACTTTTTGCGAACATTTCTGATGACTGCAGGTTAAGACTTAAAATATTGGATTTCAGTATTTTGGCATTGGTAATTTGGTACCGGTAATCTGCTACTGCATTTTACGAGCCCACATTTTCTGATCTCAACCTCGACGGCGATGACGTCTTAGGTAACAGAGAAAACCTTTAAATAATTAACGTATCTATTCTTAGTAGACCTTTTGAAGTTATAATTAAAATTAATTAAATCTAGCTAGCGATAATCTGTAAAATTGCGGAAAACTAATAGATTAATGAATAATTCATTAGAAACTTGTGTCTTACGATGCAAGAAGAGAGAATGTATGAGAGGGTGATTAATTTTAAGCGTGTATGCTCGGATTAAAAGATCTAGTGAACAGTGAGGGGCAGGCGCCTCGACTTTTAGGCGTCGTTGCGGCGTCTATCCACCCACCCTTTCACACCTCCTAAACCACAAGAACTTTCGCACCTTTACAACATAACTACATCCCCCTCAGTTATTTTCCTCCAATTTCGATGGTCCACTAGCGGAAACAAGAACGTCACATTCTTCGCACGAAAGTTGAAATTTATATCGAAATTTTTCGATTATTCATTTAAGATTATATAAATCTGGGCATAAAGGTGAAAGCGTAGATATTTTGCCTGAGCGAAGTTTGGCGCCGATCCGGTGAGCATTTTCTCGACACGGCGACGATTTACAATCCTTCTTTTGCAACTCTGCATTTCATCCCTTGAAAACTACTCCACAGGTTACTCGCTTCTTTTTTCATTTTTTATATTTTCTTTTCGATAAAATTACATTTCCTCATTACAATAAACGAAAAATTTGCTTTGAGGTTCGCGTTTTTTATTTTCCCAATTCTGTTCATAAACACAGGATTCATTTCAAATTATAAGTGTTCTTGTACTACACAAAAACCGCATTGTCATTTTATCCACAATGAAAAGGTAGTTGTAGCGTGCGATCAAAAATGAATGGCGGTCGAGTCGCCTTTGGAAGTTCAAGTTAAGTAAGTACGATTTCCCATGTGTACAAAAATTCCAAAGGTGACTTGACAGCAACTCATTTTTGATCGCATAGTAGGTATATTGAAAAAACCGACACCCCAATTAAAAGATAACATTATTGTTTATTTTCCTTTTTATTTTTTATTTTTATTTTTTATTTTTATTTTTTATTTTTATTTTTTATTTTGATTGTTTCTGCCTGTCAGGTTTTTGAAAAGTTTGTTCAAGCCTGATATAAGAATTCATAGGATTCTCTTGAAGGCAGTGAAATTCAGAGGAAGAAATGACCCCTATTATCCTCTGATGTTCTTTTGCAACAAATGTTTCATGGCCCATTTTAGATATGCATTACCTACTCGTCGTACAAGATTCACCAAATATCTGCACTGGGTGCTGATCAAGAATGTAGATAGTTTGATTTTGTGTTCAAACTTAAAATTAAAATGATTGATAACATGTCAAAAATATATAAAAAGAAAAATACTATCGTGCAATTTTAATAAATATTATTATATAAATATAATTTCTAGTCAAAGAATTCCCTACGACTTGCCTGACACAGAGTATCAAAAACTGTTGGATTAGTGTTTCCCAAACTGGGAGGGAAGGGGGGGGGGGGGGCGCAAGGCGCTGATTAGGGGAGCGCGAGATCCCTGATGTGTTTGAGGGAAATATTTACCTTTAAAATACTTATATTAGGTATTGTTATGTAAAATTGTATGTGATCAATTGTTACACAATTAAGAAGGTATCTACAATTCAGTAAATTCGCCTTTTTATATGCTGATAAAAGCACCGATGTGCCCCAATGTTACCAGATGATAGTGATTGTACGATATATGATGGTGCTACAAAAGAAGAGATCTCAAATGAACTAAAAACGATCTCAAAAGCCGGTGATATGGCTGCAATATCCGACATGATTGAAAAACATAATATTTTATAAGTCTTAACAATTTTTTAGCACCATCAGAAAGTTGAGATAAATTCACCAAGGTTTTGTTAAAATTATTTTTTGATATCTTGGAAAATAAATGTACGCCAACGCATTCTCGGAAATGACATTTTTCGGTTTTTTGGCCATAAATTCGCTATTTGTAGACCTACAAGAATCTTTAAAAGGGAAAATTCTGCATAGCATTTAAGCGGCTTTGCATCTCTTACGG
Organism: Photinus pyralis; assembly: GCF_008802855.1. Lineage (NCBI taxonomy): Eukaryota > Metazoa > Arthropoda > Insecta > Coleoptera > Lampyridae > Photinus > Photinus pyralis. Next base: position 13,430,448 of record NW_022170510.1, on the reverse strand, counting down.
TTTCCGAGTTCCCATACTTAAATTAAAAAAGGCCACCCTGTAATTTTTTTTAATCGGGATAGGGGGCGTGAGCAATTTTAGTTTTATGAAAGGGGGTGCCATGGAAATAAGTTTCGGAACCACTGGGTTAGAGTAAAACAAGGTGGCTCGCATTGGTGCTTATTTTATGAATTATACAAAACAAAATTTGCAGTTTTAAAACTAGCAGACTTCGCGTTCTGGAAGACATAAAAAATGGTCACGATACGGCAGAAGGAATTTAGGTATGATTTATGAGGTACTCTGTTACCGCCTCTGATCTAAAGTTGAATGAGCGAGTTCCACTCAAAAATGTCTCAAGTATAAATTCTGAATTTTGAAAATTATATCATTAAGTGCAAATTTAAATTCAGCAACTAAAAAATAGGAAAAGAAATAGGAATTCTTATAATTAGAATTTTTGAATAATGGAACCTGCAATTTCAGCTTGGTTTCGTAAGACTCGGACAATAATTACACTAATTACACCAAAAACTAAAATGGGGTATCTATTTGTAAGTGCGCAATCGACAAATATAAAAGATGATGCACAGGCCAAGTTAAAAAAAATTTGTTTCTGTCTGAGTACAGTGACATCTTTGAAATGTTGTATTCAAACATTTAATTATAGAATAAGGAACCTTGTCCTCTGATTTGAATTCGTATGATGAATTTGCGCATACACATACATGGCCGTGGTCAAGGTCATTGCTATAAATTTGCTCAATTGTAGTACGAAAAAGATCTCATAGGTTTAGTTAGAATTCAAAATTGTCCAAGGTAACTAACTATTTAATGGCGGAACAATTTTTTTGGGAAGTGTAGGCCTTGCCCATGCTTATTATATAAAGAATTTGTTACGCCCGAAATCGTGTAGCCATTGTGAAATAAAACGTTATTAGCGAAATTTTCGACCCATTACGCAACACGTGAGAATTTTGCAATTAATCCAAAAAAGCGTACATAATTAATGATGAACCACATTCAGTGAGGAAAGTGGCAAACGATAAAATTTAAAGAATGCCATTGCCTGCCATTGAAGTCGCAAGGACGACTGGATTGCGGATAAATAATTTATACACGTGTAACTTTTTTTCAATATATCTATCTAATTAATAGTTTTTCAGGCTCTCGCTTATAATTAAACATTGATTAACATTTGTTTTCATTATGGTTAGGTTCAGCTTTTTTGTATATAAATAAAACCTTCAACTTCTGAAGTTAAGAAAAATTATCAACAAAGAAGCAAAAATGTATACGTTTAGGGAATTTCCAAATGATCCTAATTTTGTTAAATCTAATGACACGCAATTATAGTACAACGTTTCTCCGTACAATTAATTATGTATTAAACAGCGTGTTACTCTCATATCCTCAAGTTAATTCGTACAGGGTGCGTCTCAAAAAGATCGCATCTGATGATTTAACGCCTAAAATTGATACGTAATCAATGTTAACACTTTTGGGGTCTTGAATTTGGAATGATGTCACCTAAAAAAATTGAAGCCAAAAAGTATGGGAACGTTCTACTTATATGAAAGTCAGCATCTCGAAAAAGCACTACTTCCGTGTAAATAAATCCTCCCCTAACGCCAAATAAATATATTTGTCCAATTTCTGTTTGGTATCGATTTCGATTGATATCGATCATTTACCGCACGCCTGAAGATCCGTTGAGCCCCTAAATTCAAAAAACGGCAATGAGAATTTTAGAAACCATTAATAATTGGAACGACCACTTTTGTAGTAAGGACGTGATTGAAGTATGTATTTTAAAATCACTCTAAATTTGTATTCGAAACTAATTTCGATTGGCACGGATGTGTTTTCACGAAGTTATTTTTAAATTTTTCTCACAAGATAAATAATCAACAATCCTGAGACAGACAAGTAATACCACCAGTTCCTGTTATAATTCTATTCCATCGGAAGGAAGCGGGTTTAGAGAACACATGTAGTGTCGTCTATTCCGCGATAACAATTTCCTAGTCCTTGAAAATGATGGCTCTGAGGTTTTAAAAGAGATACCTATTTGGTTGATAATGGCACGGCCAAAAACCACGACGTGCTGCTTATTTTATTTCGTTATCCCTACAAAACTAGTTCACTTCATCCCTTTCAAACATCACTAATTCAATATAAATTTTAGAAATGCCATAGATCAGGTAAAAATTTCACGTGTGTCAAAGGCGTAGAAAATTACACACAAATTCATTCTACTGGGGTGGCTCTGCAAAGTTTTATCCGGTATTTAAAACCACGCCACTGTAAACTACGACGGCTACTTAGCGGAAAGGGTTATCGTTCGGAGCTTTGCTAAAAATACTTTAGGCGTGGTTATGTGCTCACATGATTAGGTTTATATTCTGAAGAAAAAAAATCATTTCTCCAATTCTCAGGTAAAAGTTCTTTTGTCAGGGCCTAACACGCCGGCGAGTCGCCGCCACTTTAAAAGAGAAAATATTTGTCTTCGCAATATCTAACATTGGATATCTCCGGGATTAATTCAAAAGATATATAATGTAACTTCGATTCCCGAAAAATCTATAGGCGATAGAGGGAATACACGAGACACAAAAGAGAATTAGTTTTCTGTCGATATTGCCAACTTATTTAGGTAATTTCTGATTAAAATCGTGCTTGGCTTGCTTCTTTTTTTTACGACAACCAACCGAATCTATCTTTTTTCCAAATGCGCGCCCTTCACGCTAATTAATATTATTAAATATGGTGCAATGAACGATGACTATCTACGTACCAGCATTGCCTATGCAACTGACAGTGAAAAGCTCATAATCTGCTCAATTATATATTACATGTACTTAACCTTTTTAATTGAACTCAATTACACTCTTCTGTTACCCTTCCGCCCTCCGTCATCCGATTATCGATTGTAATAATTATATAGAAAAAAGTTTTACTTTCTAATTTTTAGTAGCTGAAAGGGTTTTAATATTGCAGAAGGCTGAAAGGATTTTTTTCTTTTAAGTAAGGGGCTTTCATTTTAGTAATATTCGAAAAAAGATTTACAAAATATCAAAAACATCAAAGCAGATAGGGATCTTTTTTGGTATAAATGAAATTTTTGAAATTAACAAATTTCTGATGTGAAGCTATACGTCGGCGTCGTCTATATTTCATAAAGTTTGACGACCGAAATATTAAAAATGACTGATACAGATGTTTGCGGGAAGCGTCTTTTCTGCATGTCAAACCATAAAATAATTATATATTTATGACTCCTTTAACGCCCTTTTGCTTGGTAGTTTTATAAAAGGGACGCTGATGTCATTGATGCGAGTTGTATTGTGGTTTTTGGTATTTGTTTCAAACTGCGTTACCGATTACAAGTGCCTCCATTTTGAACCTCTTGCGAAATATTTTAATGTTGATACGAAATTTTCAAAGCCGATATTAATTACCAAAAATGGTGATTCAATTTTGATCATTATCTCGCCGACCGGAAGTGACATTGTCGTTCGTTGTCTATATTGGTGCAATTTATTGTACTTCCGAATTCCGTAATTCGTATATATAAGGCGAAGAGAGCGGTTTTAAATGTTTGGTATCCTATGCTCATCATCCAGAGGATCATATATGACATAGCAAAAATTAAAGTTTGATAGAACTAATGATGTAATCTTTAATCGTTTCGGAAAACTTGCTCTCATAAAAGCTCATCTTCGGAATTATGGTCTCCAAAAAACCAGCGCAAGGAAAAAGATTTCGCGTTCAATGTCCCGCCATGTATTAAACTGAGTAAACTCTGAAATGTACAGTCAAGCGACAATTCTTATTTATTACGTGCCTACTCCGAACTGTGTCCTTTCCGGAAAGGAATACTGAGGACAACTTTCCATAGGGATGAAATAACAGAGATTAACCTTCAGGGTCCAAATTCCCAGAGTGAGTTTTCTTGAGCCACTTATCACATACAATTATTAATAGATATATACTCGGTAAATGTGCACTCGGATTAGTAAGTCACCTACAAATTAAACTGCCAATTTGAAATAATTCCTGCCCTGGATCCGACATAAAAAATTCATCTGAGCATGTCACAATGAAATCAAAATAAGACCAAAATCAAAATTACAGATGTACCTTCCTTGTATACTACCATACTATACTACCAATTGCGACATAATTTCTTATAAATTTTGTTAACTAAAAATGTTAAACATATCACGTATGCGACCTCGTCGCGATGCGGTTCATTAACGAACCTTTTAACATAAAAATATATCATAACGCATTCATGTTATGAATTGCAACCAAACGCTAGGGTTAATAAAATACTTAGTTGAATAGCAGTAGGCGCGGCCAGTCCCATCGCGACTGTCAACTGTCGGCACGATGTTTTGACCTCATCATTCATTTGTTACTACAATTCTGACAAGTACAACCTTTCCACAAATCGATAAGTATCTACTTCACATATTAAAAAGTTTATATTTTTAAATCGCTTTAGAGCGTTTGTTCTTAATGCATAAAGGCGATCAATCCATTGATTGAATTGCGGCGTCGAATTTGGGCGAAATTTTGGAAATTCTAAGATACTTATTTTTGATTCATGAGGGGTATCTCCGCACCGAAATGTTTGTTTAAATAAATGCGATTTTCATTCGGTCTTAAATGGAGACAGAACTGATAGACGAATAAGACAGGGAAAAAAAGATAATTTTTCGCTGCCAAGAAAATGAATGTTCAAAATACACTCAGAACAGTTTTGTCACCTCTCCTCCCTGCATTGCAAAGGCATATTTCACAATTTGACAACGCTAGATCATTTGAAAATTGAATTTTTTTGTGTTGTCTCCATTGAAGTTCGTGTAACAATTGGATTACAAGTGGTTTCCTCCTATTTCGACCCCACTGAATCCGATTCCGTATGTTGCTAAGTCTGAAAATGAACCGGGAGGGACATATTCAAGATGGCACCTGATACGGTAGTTGCTGGACCATCCTGGCGTATTCTTCGTTTTTGGGGCCAAAACACAATATACTGAAAAAAAATGAGACCAGATATGGTAGAAACTTAGATTAGGAAAGAGGTAGAAACGTGACTTCTCATATTTCGGCTGAAATGGCGCCAAATATTTGAGTTTGTCTAAACTTTTTCCTGAAGAAAATTACAAGAGATGTATATTGGTTGGTGGTATCATGAGCTAATCTGTTTCACTTGTACACCGTGTAGGAATACAGGGTGGTGACTTGCGTAACGCATCATAGGGATTTCAATGTAAAATTCATAACATGCGATTATTGGCTCCCCAAATTATTTTAGAGCAAAAATTTATTAGTTTTTTGTAAAAAAATTTTTTACGCCAATCAACCGTATTATAGTTTTCAATTTTTTGCATAATAAAGACGGAAAATTGGAAAAATACAACCCCCATTTTTTTCAATAATCGCTATTCCATGGAATTTTCTAAAACAAAAAGATAGCCAGTTATCAATTAGCAGCAGTTCGAAATTGATTTTATGATCGACTTGGTTTACTGTATTGCAGTTAACATTTATTGCAAATTTCCTTTTCCCAAAATGTTGAGCGTTACAAAATATTGTATTTTATAACACTTGATTGTTGTATTCAAAATCTACACAGTTGGATTCGACCAGTGTTCCTAATTTAAATTAAGACGAATAGGTACACAAGTTCTCGTTGGACAAACTAAGAAGGTTTCAGATGTATAAAATAATATTCACAAAATCTATGCAAAACTATGCGGTCTCTAAATTTATATTTCGAGTTAAAGACTACAGCAAATTTTAAAACTTAATTGTAAATGTAATAATTGCAATATTACTTACTGGAATCATTTTTAGTTGCATAACTTAAAAAAAAGTCTTACATGACCATCATCGTTTGGCTTGCAAATGTATGTCGGATTTCGTTTGGAAATAATTTAGTCATAACTAGACACATTTTTTAAATGCTTCGGTTTTGTATTTATACAAATATTGTGTAACTTATATTAAAAGGTATGCACAGATCGGAGTCATGCTTATCGAAATTCATGTGAATAAAAATGTGGTGGTATACTTTAGCTGATAGTATCTGAATGATGAATGTCGATAATGAATAATGCATTACTGAAAGACAAGCTTTCACGAATGAGGAATGGGTATAAAAAGAGCACTAAAGTTATTGCATATGCATGAAATTAACAAACGAGCATTTTAAATGTAAAGAGAAGAAGCATCCGCCTTCAATTGTGATTCTGATTATTATTATGCCTGCATTTTTGCGCCCTTTGCCTTATTCGGCCTCTCGGCTTATTTAAATCAAGACAATTTTTTATTCTAAGTACATATTAACGTTTTGTTATGCGGTTCGCGTGAATCTGCGTGGTAGTTGAATGTATATTGTCACATTCCCATGGTTTGGGCGGATGCCAAATTGCTAACTTGTGGTTATCTACCTTTATGTAACCTTGTAGTACTATTTAATTATTTCTTTTTTCCAACATCAAACATGATTGACGTTTTCATACCCTGTGTAAGGGAAGATTGCAGTAAAATAGGGCATTAGAATTACAAACCGAATTTTTTATTTAGTATGACTAATTATTCCCGAAATGTATGAAAAAAAAATATGGATTGCAAATTTTCTCTCGACGGAAAAATTACGAATATGAATTTGAATTACATAAATACACGTCCATAAAGATTGAATTTGCATTCTACTAGGAACAATAATTTTGGCACCTTCGGCCCAAACAATTTGAAACATCGATTTTCCATATTTATTTAATGGGTATCAAAGTATCAAAGATGTCAAAATCGTTTTCTATGTAAACAAATGGACCAAGTTAACTATTTTAACTAATTTATTATCATTAACTTAACCCAAAAAACACCCATCGCATTGGTTTCTTGAGCGTAGGCCATAGAAGTAATTCGCTTATAACTAACTCCAAGGAAATTATACACGAAATTATGTTGAACAACAAAATTAATATTTTGAATTAATTAATATTAATAATAGATAATATTGACCTTTATTATTTGCAATTATAAGAATAACTCGAAGAATAACATAAAATTTATACTTCTATGTGACATTTTAAAAATTTAAATATTGGCAGATTAAAATACGAGTATCTCATATAAGTATGTAGATGTTGACAGAAGAATAGCGAGCGACAACCAGTTACGATTATCCGCCGGTAGGTTTTTTTTCCATTTACGCATTGGTATATGGTTTAATATGCTTTGTGAGACTGTATTGTCGGTCGATCGGTTCGTCTACATGTCCGTCCGGATTTTCGAGATGATTTTCGCTTAAAATTTTATATACATTCTAGTTGGGCATCATCAAATCATTTTCCCATTCCAGAACCTAGGTGAAAAATTATCGAGCCAGAGTTGGTTATTAGTTTAGTAAACAGCATAATTGCTTAATAACTGTGTACGTTTAACAATTTAATAGAATTATTGTGCAGCGGTTCTTATTCCAACGCAATTGCATAACAGCTTTAGGTTCGCGATTTAGGATGGAAGGCCAAAAAAATTCAAATTCGTGGAATGTTTCTCTTTCTTAGGCATCAAATACGTAACTATACATTGTAGCGAATATTCCAGAAATCACGATAGACATCAAGGCGCCAAGAACGATTAGTCATCGGCAATAAAGGACGAAAGCGGAGGTGATCAGCCTAAAGTGTGGATGGTAAACGCGCGTTCAGCAATCAGCATATGAGCATACTAGTTACACGTTATTATGGAGGTTTACTCAAATATGCGTGTAGAACTCTTAGTCAACAAATCAATCCAGGTGCGATTGGGCAGCAATTTTTTTGTACACTCCCCCGTAAAATATGCGTAACAATTCAGATCTTACTAACGTGAAAAAGTAAAAAGAAAATAAAAAATCGAAACCTGCCATTCGCTGAATGGAAGGGTTGCACTCATTATCACTAATTAACTCTTCGCCCCCCGGTGTTACAAATGCTAAACGGATAATTAACGAGCCACTCCCTTTCATCCCGCCAATTTGTTAAATTACTACTTCTACTTAGAATCACGCTCTTAGTATAATCAACGTTCATCTACATTTTGCCATTACATCCTAAATGGCAATAAATTTCGTAGCCGAAATCTAGACTTTCGAATTAATTTGTTAACAATCAGGAACAAGCGGGTCTCGTTGTATAAATTATGTATGCGAACGACACCTTGACTTGACACCGCGCCGCTCATAATCCGTCGTTAATCGTCGCCGTCGTCGTCTTCAGAGCGCCTTCGTTTCAAGGATAACTTGATGTTCGCTCACTCTTGTCTACTTTTGGACACATTCTCATTAACATATCAGTAGCGGTTGTGTAACATTCCTGTACACCTTGTCTTCGCAAAGTAAAACATCAAAAGCGGCTTTAAGGCCTTAACCTGGATATCATCAACACCTACGTGGGGGTGCTTTCCACCCAGCAGGCCGTAGCCGTTGAGCGGCGCCTTCGTTGCCTTTTGTTCGCCCCCAGACTATTTGAGGCGCCGCACAGACTTGGATTTTAGATTAATGGATCATTTTTCTTCCCATTTCGTAAACGTAACACTTTTTACGACGACGCCACCGCTACCTATACGAGATATACGCCGTTAGGTTACTTACAGCTTCCATCATCCCTAATCTCACTTACAAACAAACGATTAATAAAGACATCGGGGACGTCGGAACGGCAATTGCAGTAAAGCACGAAACTTTTGTTCATAAAAATCAAACAGTTTCCGAAATAAGGCTGATAACTCAATATCTAATCACATTTCGTCCTATCTGACGGCGATAACTTCGCTGACCAACGATCTTCTAGGTCATAACGACGAAGAATACAAAGGGCAAATGGTCTACCTTACGCTCTCCCTCTCTAGTATAAAAAGATAATATCTTGATGCGGGAGTTCCCGATATAGTTTTAACGAAATTTATGAATTCTCTTGCGAAGATTGAATGTAAAAGTTTGGGGGAGGGGGGAACGGATGCTATCTATCTATATATGTATAAAATTGGGATGAGAATGGCCCCACCCCCCTAAAAAATAGGTAATGGAGCAACGTATGGCGCCACGTGCAAATTCTGTTGGATTACATTATTATACTGTATACGCGAAAAGGGGATATAAAATGTAGAAGGGCAAACGTCTATCATTAATCACAGGCAATTGTTAGAACATCGATTAGACCAAGAAGATTCTGTGCTCTCAACTTGTCGAGTTATTAATTATTGCTCAGTTCGAGTCTTCTAAAGAAATTACGCTCAGCCCCTCCGCCGTGTTCCATTAAAGGGTCGTTATCGGCTTTTGTTTAAAAAGGGACAAAGTTTGGAACGATCTTTTTTTATACAAATGTAAGTTGGATGTGTACATTATGGGGACATAGTTATTTGTATATTTCCTTATACCTATACTGATGCATTTCGCAAACCATGGATGCGTGCATAGACACTCAATTAGGCACACAAGTAACACTACAAAATTCAAAAGTAAGTCCTATTTCGTGTCCCCAGAGTTTATTATAAATTTTACAAGGTGAACACATTCTGCAAGATGCGGCCCTTTGAGGGCAATCAGCCTCTCAATTACCCAAACGAACCAGGTTGGGCGTACAAGTAGCCCCCAATGGTAGTTGTGTCAAAAAGATTGCGTGCACAAAATTATACTATTTTTTGAGAAAATATAGTATAGTTTTTTTTTACTGATTTACGCAGAAATTTTAATCCGCATACGTAATATTGTTCCGAGGTCGAAAACTCGAGTGTATTCATTCCCAGTCCAAACCACAAAACAATAAAAATTACTAATATCAAATACATATGTATAAGATTTCCAGCCCCTCTAGGAATAAAATAGGAATATAATTCCGCGTGCTTCAAAATTACTAAAATGTTCCTGGTAATTTTCGAATAACGCGTAAGAAATTGCGACGAATTTGTAAAACTTTTTCAAATTTCCTTCATTTTGGGCAATAACGTCATGAGCACGCAATTTAATGCTGACCTTCCATAAAATATACGTAAATGTAATATAAAGGGATGTACCAATGCCAAATTCACGCAGATGCTGTTTCTCACGGATTCAAAAATTACAACAGCTTCGCTTGAGATATCCAATTTAAATGAAAAATAGATAAACCTGTACACATTAACACATAGGTATACGCTGTTTGCCTGTAAGGCTTACAAAATACACACAGTGCTATAATTATTTATGGGAACGGAAAGTAAGGATAACCTCGCTCAAAATTTCGAGTTAGGAAACCTAGTGATTCAGGCGCATTTAAATATTACCAATTACTATTGAAATTCTCTCGCCCATCTTCGTTTAACTCAAGTGGCTTTGGCTAAATCTTTTTAAACTTTTGGTGAATTATGCAATAGAGAACGCGTGTATCTTTGGGGTAATAAAGTTCCAAAGAGAAAAATTCCGCAATAATAATAAATACGAACATAGTTGTGTGCCAATATAACTTTTATTATTAAGATATTTTCTTCTCAATTGTAAATCACAATGAAGTACTACCAAAAAAGGACCGCAGGTACCGGAAAAAAGACACCGCCAGTTTTTAGCTGACGCGAAGCATGAATATGACTACAAACAGTCAACAGAAGGACATGGACATTATGTGAGAAATAAAAATAATTTCATTTTATGCGGTGGATTAACGCCATCGTATAGTTTCAGCGTTGGCCTCGTATAAACGTTTATGAAAGAAATTAATGGGATAATTCATTAAGTGCATAAAATAATCGTTAAATTATGATTAAATTTGAATTACAAGGAAAGGAGTACACTCAGAGAGAGTATGTGTCTGATATAATTAATTCGTTCAGGGAAGACGTGAGACAGGAGCTCGATCCAATTATGCCTTAGGTGTGTCAAGACGTCGTACGCAGCAGATTTCGCCTATAAATTTTCAGTCGCCCACAAGAAAACGACGACGGCGACGACGACATTTAGCGTAATTAATCCAATCTTCCGAAATATTTATGGTGATCCGGCAAAAATGAATACATTAGTACCAATTTAGTGCTGAGAGAGGTGGGAGGATGGATGCGAAGAGGAAAAAAAAGGCGCAATTCTCTACCTGCGGGCACCAAATTTATTTTGTGCACCTCAACCGGGCCTCACTGTTTAAGCGGTCACATTCAAGCAAGGTCAGTAATGTTTGGTTTATTTTTATTCGTTGCAATAAATTCCCGACTAGACTGTTTCTGACCTACGACAACCGAATTCAGGGGACCACAAAAACTTAATTGCACCTGCGGTGTGTTGAGGATGTTGAAAGTCATGTGTTTTAGACTTTTCTCGTGGTTGAATGTAATGTGCAAGTCTACACTTAAGTTCACGGCCGATCAAATTGCAAGTTTTTTTTCAAAACCGAAACCGCTCAATTTTTGACACGACTCGCTGCCGTGATTTTAGTATTTTCCAACTCATGCAGACGACAAGATCACAATTAGCATTTTAAAGTGGAGAGTGATGAAGGAAGGATACGGCGCAATTCGCTTTTATCGTCCGTGAACCTTGTTTACTATCGAAATGAGCGACGTAATTTCACGCAAAAGGTACTGTAACGGTTCGTCGACTTTTACATCGTTACACTAGGTCAGTGTGCAACTCAGATGAACCAAAACTGAAACTGTGACCGGATTTTATTGTTCGCCCTGTACATTGGTAATTATTTGATCACATCAACTTAAAAGAATCTCGTTTTTTATAACGAACCGCATTTCCTCCACGTTATGACTTTACTGAGGCAATAACCTACCTAGACCTACGAAGTTTACGTTAATTCTACCGACTTTACCAGATTGGTAGATTTTGGTATGCTGAATGTTGCCGTAATTGTTTATACGATAATTTGGGGGTACAACGTCACGTATGTGCACCAACGCAAACTCGCATTGTGAATTCCGTTCAATTTGTGTTGTTTTCTGTTGCGATTTGGGGCAATATTGTCGACGTTGGAGATTTTTTAATTTGATATTACTACTTACTACCCTTTGTGCGTTTACTCTGATGTGCCCGTTAACTATTAATTAACGAAGATAAAAAATCAAAGAACAAATAATGATCAACATTGCCAACTCGCTGGGTAACTTTAATCCACTTAGCGCTCACAACCAGACACATAATAATAACAATTTATTAAACCTTTGTTGCTATTTTACAATAGATAAGGCAAGTCACACAGAAAAACTCAATAGTAGGTATAAAACACACACATTGTACAAATATGGGGCAAACATTATTATTTTATTATTATATTATTGTATTAACCACTACGCCAACCTAGGCCTAGGAGCGGCAAAGTACAAAAAAATTGATTAATAAAATAATAAATAAAATGTTTAAATAGTTTATAAAGAATACCAAAAAGTCGCCTACCTTTCTTTAAAAAAGAATGAACTACTGATTTAACCTTCAATCGGACACCTTCGTTCTGCGATTTATATGGGATCGGATTAGAAACAGGTGCCCAAATAGCATATACTATGAGCGCAATTTAGATCGTCAAGCGTTACATTGAAAGAAATTAAGATTTTCGTTTAGTATGCCCTTTCCATTTTTTTTTAAATTTCTACCCCACCTCTAATTATTGTTTTGCGAAACAATTCTGATCTCAGCGAAACTTGGGGTGAGAATTTTTTAACACAAAAAATGAACTCTTAGATTTCACTTAATATTTAAGAAAAAACTACCAGACGCCTACATCGCAACAATTACCTACAATTGTCGTAATTTTTGACTAACCGGTATTCGGCTGGATACAGTGTATCCAAACCGGATATCCGTTGCTTCTCTACTGGAGATATTTGAACATAAAAATAAATAATTTAGAAAATTTGAAAAAACAATCCAATGAAGAAATTGTAAGAATGCTTTGTTAAATACATAAACCGTGTGCTTATCATGAAATTCAAGACCATCGATTTTTATATATGTTCTTAGTAAATTTGGATTCACTGAATTGAAAAACACCACGAAATTTCAAAACGGCGCTTACGTGTTGGGGTAAACCACTTCGTGGTATAGCACCTTATGACGCCACTGTAACGCATTGATTGGGAGGATAACAAAATTGATGCTTAGAACTACACGAATTTCGTGAAAATTTGATCATGTCATTAAATATCTGAGAAATTCCGGCGACAAAATAGTTTACCGCATTTTGTTTATGCAAATTTTCATTAATTAACAAAAAAATTTACTATACCTACAATTTCATATAGGTATTATGATAAATTAATTCAGACGCCTTTCAAAACCTAGTTTAATTTGCTATATGGAAATAGAAAGGACAGACTTGCAAATGCATAACGAAAGTAAGAAAAATGAAACATATCGACGATTGCAAAATGGTCAAGAATTTCGTATTTCCTGATTAAATTACCTCTAGAAAGAGATTTGACTATACCATGCAATTGGCGTGCCGTGTAATTTTCCATAAGAAATGACCTAAAAACCGAGCGTATAGATAATTAGCGGCTATTTGGTAGAATATTTTTGTCACAACGCGCGCAACGTCCACTGATAAATTGAATCAGATTTGTCTTACCTCAATTACATTTTCATAATCAGAGAGGACACATTGATACACACCTGAAACAAAAAAAAACAAAAATTAATATTGTCCCATTTAACTTCGGAGGCATGGCACATAAATTACGCCATTAACATTTCGTAATGGACAGAGAAAAATTATACTTTTAAATTTTCTAAATTGTTTTGAACACGTGCCCTACGTGTAAAAACGAAAATTAAGTTTCGAATGGTTTGTGGCCAGATTTGATCAGATTTAGGTACATTGTTCTTTATTTCGAGTTTACTTAAGATATGCCCATGGAATGAAGAAAATTCGAAGCATAATGGATCCAGTTGGAGAACTTCTGGGTTAGTGGAGGTGCAATTGCCCTCTTGCTTGCTAGTAAACCTGATTGTCTCAATCAATATTGACATTCCAAGATTTCGTGCATTCGGCGCATTAAGATTTAAATCATATTTCAGTATGTAATGGGGTTTAAGGACCAATTTACTAAAGATTAAAATACCGGGGTGATATACGACTGAAAGATGGATCAAAAATCATCTTGTATGGCTTACGATGTCAAAATATAATATCTTGACACGTTTGCTCGTAATATTAAGAAACCCATTTTCAAAATCGAAAACCTCGCAGCATTTGCTATAAGGTAGGTAATGGTAGGTCTACGCTTAAGCGCCATGCCATTATTTATTTATATACGAAACAAGCGCATTTTCACATTCGCATGTTCAAACGTTTTGCAAATAGAAGTTCTAGTTAAAACGGCATAATCGCGCCGTCAACCGAACGTTGACTGATTCGTTTCTATAATAACACACTTCCACGTTATCGTATTGTAAATGAATTTATATATCAACTGTATTTACAAATCAAGAGTAATTATACATAGTTAGCGTTGGTATGTCTATTTAATGAACCTAATTAATAAATGTTCGAAATTACCTACTCCTTATTGCATGTAATGTAAAAGTTTACTTTACGTTATCGTGTTTACACATTCTATAGGTACTATAAATTTAAAATCAATTTTACTTTTATCGATTGCTTCCGTTTCTTTATATAATTCATTTTAAATAACTTCGTACTTATTCATGGTTTACACTAATTTACACTAGATTTACGATTTGCCCAGATTTGGTACGTTACGCGGACCGACAGACATCTCGAATTTTCAATTTTGGAAAGTGTGCTCTTACTGCTTGGGTATATGTACTGCATAATATACAGTTACTAAGAATAGGAGTGCATTAGAGAAAATAACAAAACGGTAAATGATAAAAAGCGAAACGGTCGATTGTGAAAAATCGCATTTTATTAAGGGCGGGGGAATATGACGTAAAGTAAAAGTACATCAATTACTGTATGTGCGTATTATACGTATGTAGGTACGTGATTTGTGTCGGCCGGGAGTTAACTTAAGGTACAACTGAATTTTTAATAATAATTGCGATATTGTGTGCATGTACCCTGTCAAAAAATGTTTGATAAACTACACAATCTGGAACATAACATACATGTACTACGAACGATTAAAAATACATAAAAAGGTATAATTACCTAAAATTGGATTATTGTAACTTTAATGCATTTCATCGATTTGCCGAGAGTCGGACAAATATATGGATTGTTTAAATAAAATTCATTGACCTAACATGGTAAAGAAAAAGTAGCCGGACGATTTGCCAGGTGTCGTAGACTTAAAATCAATCATCAGGTCGCATAGTTACCACACCTCCCAGTGATAAAAATCAAAATGGTCAACCTATATTGTTGGCATGACATATCATTTAGCATTCGATCAAGTTTTATGCCGTGTGCTGCAATTTCGCGATCGACATCTTTTTTTCAATACAAGATTACTAAACGTTTTCATATTAGAATGTGAATATGCCGAATCGTCAGGTTCGTCGCGTTTTTGACCTCGGATAAAACGCCACAAAATGTACGCGAGGCACATTACAAGATTGCAATGCAAAGTTCACTATACAATAGTATATTGAATGAAAGACAAGTGTTACAATGCGACCTATTGTAATACGATTATCTTGTGGCACGAGTGGCGACGTTACGCCACGAGTGTCCGCAAGATAGGAGTATTACAATAAAGCATTGTAACACGCGTTTTTCATACTATTTTTTCTATTTCGGTGCTTTAATTTAATTAAAAAATCATTATCAGAAACTATAGGGAACATTAGAACTAACATGTTTTATGTTGGGAACACTTTTTATGCCGTTAAGTTTTAGGTTGGCAGCGTAGTAAAACTGACATTTTGAAGTTCAAACATGCAAGTACCCAACGAAGTACCTACTTGTACTAACTAGTAACTGCCAACTTAAGAGATGAGTTACCAAAAAAAAACGACTATAATCACTGTCTTTGTACAACCGTTTTCGGCCGAAAACAGTTGTACAAAATCATCAGAAAAAAATAATTGGCACAACTATTTTGTAACTACTTTAATAAGCATCAAAAAACAATTCTTACTTGTTAGTTCGCCGTGAGGTTGTATCCCATTACCATGAACAAACCTACTAAACTAATCAGTGATCACTTGATCAGTAATCTTACTTAAAAACTGCTACAATCAAACCGGGAAGCAATTGGTTCTAAACATTCTGCCAATAATGAAGAAATAGTATAATATGTATTATACAGTGTGTTCCAAATCGCGTGGGATTACACGGGTAATATTAAAGATAGAGAATTGGTTAAATGCACAATGTTTTGCAGTTTTATAATGGCCATTATTAGTGAAACGCACTTTAAGACACTACTTTACGCAACGTATTGCCATTTATGCTATGACACCCCTTTATTATTTTTATTCTAGTTGTAGCCATTTCCATACTTTATTCTTTAATGTACAATGTACAAAATTCGTGAATTGTAACCTGGGCAGCCAGTTTGTTGGTGGGTACCATAAACCAACCGTTTCTGCGAAACATACGTCGTCTAGAAAATCCTCTAAGAAAGTTTATTGGAAAATGTAAATAATGGTAAGCAGTTAAAGTTCCATCGAAGATTGCCGGTCCAATTGCCTAATAATTACAAGCGAAAACTTACGAGCTCTTCATCATTATTCATTAAGAAGCGTTTGTTTTTACGAATCTCTAAACTAAAATTTCATGACAATCTAATTCACTTTAACTACCTACTTACTTGCTTAACTACGAGTATAGGTATATATCGTCAACTATATGACTTTTTTTCAAGCTAAGTTTATCCCAACGAAGTGAAGTGAAGCATCTGCTCTTTAAAACGAAATATTTACTATGTATACCGGATTACAAGTCTTTACTAGATATTTCGTATATCTCCGATTTATCCTTCATATCTACGGGGTCTTTTGTATTACCTAAAAATGTTTGTATACTAGGGAAGTACATGTACATTTTAAGACCCCTTCAGTTGGTACCACCGGAAAGACAAACTCCACGTTTTGTTTATGTTGGTTTAAGTATTTAAGTATGAGTCGGGTGTGTATTAAGTTAATTCCTGTCAATGTTATGTTAAGGGCTAAATGATGATGTTCCCTTGAACTGACATCAAAAATATTCGGATATCATCCCTCTGTGATTTTTTCCTGTGGGGATACATCAAAGATAAAAGTGTAGGTATATACCCCACCATCACCAGAAAGCATACTGAGATGCAATGCAGTAACGGATTAGGATTACCAATGCCATCGAAACAATCGATCAAGACACTCTTATGGCAGAGCTTGATTACAGGCTTGACAGTGAAGGGGTTCCCATACCGATGATTTATAATACTGCGATGAAATGTTGTTAAGTTTTTTTTTAAATGTAACCATTTTATTTCTTTGTATGATAAATAAAATTAGATTTTAGTACGTGAACATCATTTGTAATAACCCTGTATTTAAATTCTCTTACAATTTCCAGCGCCAGAGAGCTTTTTGTCTCGTCTGAGAAAACTCATATTTTTTAAAAGTCACGTCTGGTTAATTTTACCAAATGTATGGTGTATTGCCTAAGCTGGGACTCTCATAATTCTCAAACAAGCAAAATAGTGACAATTTCGTTGAATTTATTGTGGCTTCGTTTTGTGGTGGACCTATTTTGACCTGTACGTTGTGCCAATTCTAAGAAGTAGCCACTGGAAATATATTAATAACAGAATTGTAAATAATATCAAGAAATGTACATCATATAATATCAATCAAAGAGGATCTCGGTATTTTCTTCCTTGCGCTACGTAAATCACCCCTGAAAATGTTTAAATTGTAACTTCCAAATGTGATTATGTACATTATTAGAAATCTCTTGAAAAAATCTCCCAAAAATTGCAATTAAACGCTCGAATCTGCGACAACAGAGCCGTGCAAGAAACCCTGCAGTCAGTTACTGAAGGATGTAGGTACGTTTTAACACAATTAACATGTAATTCATAACATTTCTGTTTTCAAATCGAAAATATGGTACCTAGTCAAAATTTTTTTCGTCCATTTGTAGGTAACGTTTGAGCAAGGAATTTTGTGAATGCCAAATGGCAAATTTATCTCTTCAGGCTCGGTTTGTAATATGCTGTGGCCCTTTTTACCATCAACTGTCTGTACAATCTATAAAAAAAGAAAGTATCCCGTATATTTTAATTAAGGCACCAAATATGTAGTATCAGGACAAGATAAAAAATAAGCTTTCTAATGACGTTGGCATTAAAAAAATTCAAGATACCACTCAAAAACCATGTGAGGCAAAACAATTTTTAGCCTCAAAACATATGATATAATTTCAAATGAAAGCGTTCTATATCTCAAACGGTTTGAG
>NW_022170510.1:13411406-13411992 GCF_008802855.1 Photinus pyralis | reverse complement strand
TACGTCAGAAGTCTAGATTAACTTTCATTAGCACACCATATTATCCGGATTATGGTTATTAGTTTGCTGTTTTTATACCTTGGCATGTCTGCGTGTGTAATTACAAATCGGTTAATTGCGGATTTAGAGGAGTTGCGTTACGCATTTTCAATTAGTAAATAAGTTAATGTTGTATTCCTGGTTTTGGCATGAAGTAAATCTTCTTAAAATGATTTTACAATGCATACCTAAACCATCCAAACGTAAATCAGTCAACTAATTTTTAATAATAAATAAATAATATCTGATCAGTAGGCTCTAAGAAGATAGCACAATTTTATGAAGATCCTCAGACAGAAGATTTTATACTAACACCTACTTTGATAAGAATTCAATAATAATAATAATAATATTTATTATACCGTTATCCGTGTGGGTACACTTACGGTCGTCATTGGAAAAAAAAAATATTACAAACAAAATACAAAGATACATTCAGAGACTAAACTAACAGAAGAGGATAACAGAGTACAATTTTACATATTATATCGCATAACAGTTTTTCATGAACTCTTCCTGACAATAAAAAGCATGTTTTGAAAGAAAT
>NW_022170510.1:13363579-13411306 GCF_008802855.1 Photinus pyralis | reverse complement strand
ATTCTAGCCGCCATTTCTGTTAAAGTACGAATTAAAAGATGCTCCGAGCTTTCTTGAAAATTCCACATTAGACGACAAGTGCCCGTCGTTTGAAAAATTGATGAGAAATTAAAAACGGATAGTGTAAAGGAAAGGCAATTCTCTTTTAATTAGAATAATAATTAAGGTACTTGCGTAAGCCCAATTAATTATAATTGGCCTTTCTGACACTATCCGTTTTTAATTTCTCATCAATTTTTCAAAACGGCGCACTTTGTCGTCTAATGTGGAATTTTCAAGAAGCTCGGCGCACCTTTTAATTCGTACTTTACACAAATTGGCGCTAATTTAATTAGAATAATAATTAAGGTACTTGCGTAAGCCCAATTAATTATAATTGGCCTTTCTGACACTATCCGTTTTTAATGTCACATCCATTTTTCTAAACGACACACTTTGTCGTCTAATGTGGAATTTCCAAGAAGCTTGGCGCAACTTTTGATTCGTACTTTACAGAAATTGGCGCTAATTTAATTAGAATAATAAATAAGATACTTGCTTAAGCCCAATTAATTATAATTGGCCTTTCTGACACTATCCGTTTTTAATTTCTCATCAATTTTTCAAAACGGCGCACTTTGTCGTCTAATGTGGAATTTTCAAGAAGCTCGGCGCACCTTTTAATTCGTACTTTACAGAAATTGGCGCTAATTTAATTAGAATAATAATTAAGGTACTTGCGTAAGCCCAATTAATTATAATTGGCCTTTCTGACACTATCCGTTTTTAATTTCACATCCATTTTTCTAAACGACACACTTTGTCGTCTAATGTGGAATTTTCAAGAAGCTCGGCGCATCTTTTAATTCGTACTTTACAGAAATTGGCGCTAATTTAATTAGAATAATAATTAAGGTACTTGCGTAAGCCCAATTAATTATAATTGGCCTTTCTGACACTATCCGTTTTTAATTTCTCATCAATTTTTCAAAACGGCGCACTTTGTCGTCTAATGTGGAATTTTCAAGAAGCTCGGCGCACCTTTTAATTCGTACTTTACACAAATTGGCGCTAATTTAATTAGAATAATAATTAAGGTACTTGCGTAAGCCCAATTAATTATAATTGGCCTTTCTGACACTATCCGTTTTTAATGTCACATCCATTTTTCTAAACGACACACTTTGTCGTCTAATGTGGAATTTCCAAGAAGCTCGGCGCAACTTTTAATTCGTACTTTACAGAAATTGGCGCTAATTTAATTAGAATAATAAATAAGATACTTGCTTAAGCCCAATTAATTATAATTGGCCTTTCTGACACTATCCGTTTTTAATGTCACATCCATTTTTTTAAACGACACACTTTGTCGTCTAATGTGGAATTTTCAAGAAGCTCGGCGCACCTTTTAATTCGTACTTTACAGAAATTGGCGCTAATTTAATTAGAATAATAATTAAGGTACTTGCGTAAGCCCAATTAATTATAATTGGCCTTTCTGACACTATCCGTTTTTAATTTCTCATCAATTTTTCAAAACGGCGCACTTTGTCGTCTAATGTGGAATTTTCAAGAAGCTTGGCGCAACTTTTGATTCGTACTTTACAGAAATTGGCGCTAATTAAAAAATTCAATTCAAAAAGCGGACGTATTGACTGCATCTGGGCGAAATTCAAAAATATTTAATTGAATTAAAAAACTAAAAAAACTTGTCATTCCAAATGATGGAAGTTGAACGTTGGTTTAAATTAAATTTTTAAAAATTCAATAAAAAGTAAATTAGAAAACTAGAAATCGCGCGGAAACGTTCATAGGGTGTGATGGGTTAGCTTGTTGCAAACAGGCCGTTGAAAATTTAATCAACTAAATTGGAAAACTTTTTTGAAATTTTGTGGAAAACTTTTAGGGGGTGTGGTCGCCTAGCTTTCAACACACTTTGCGTCAAATCGCCGTTATGCAAGGATGACAAACAATAATCCGCACATTATTCGTCAACAACGATATCCTTTTTTTTTAATAAAGAAAAATTCAGTTCTGAGATTAAATGAGTTTTCCAAGAAAAATGTTGATTTGTGTCTTTGTTTCCGTTTCACAGTTGAAATTGCTACAAATTTACATAACATTGCGGTGAGAGTGCAATAAAACGATGAGCGTTTTAGTTATCTCGCTTTTTTCGAAACGTTGTCGGTCGAAGAGGGTAGGGAGCGAGCGCTCTAGAGAGAGAGGAGGGACGCGAACGCTTATTACGAATTAGATAATTCCGAGCATGTAACAATCACGTCCTTGGAGCCTCGTGTGTACATTACTTCGCAAATAACACGAGTTCTTCTTCTGCGCTTTTTATCATTTTTTTTATTACGCCTCACTGTCAAAGTTCAAAAATTAAAAAAAAGGTCACCAAGGAAGAATTTATATTCATCGACTAAAGAAAGGAAAGTTTATAGGGCCATTTCAAAAAAATCAATGGGGCACTTACCTTTTCATTGAATGTGCTCAAGGGTGGCAACTGTAACAAAAGAAAAACATGATTAGTGCACATTCACTTGTTTTGCTAAAGCAGGCGCCATCTCGCAGACCACGAATGTACCAAGAGACGATTACAGTAATTAGTGATCGAGTTCAATTCAGAGATGGCACGGCATTCTCGATTTGTCCACTCTCAATACTAAATTTAAAAATAGTAACAATCGAAAATAGAACGTAATCAGCTTCAATGTGAAACGGGGTCGAGGAAATTGCAACAAACGAGTGCATTTCCTGCTCACAATCTTTTTTTTATTGGCGTTACAGTTATAATTCTGCTTCTGATGGTATAATTTTCATTGTGCAATTTTGTACTTTGGTTGCAAATATCAATGTTCTATTTTTAGATTTATTCAAACTGTGAGCAATTTTTGGGACCAAATGTGACGCTTATTTTTTGAACCCTCGCCCACCGATCTGTGGAACGTTCTATGGGAACTCCACTACCATGTCATTGGTCTACTGTTGCCCCCCCCCCCCCCCCCTAAATCAGGCACGACACGGCACCAGCTTTTTCTTGTTCAAGACCTCGTTACCAGAAATGGTCCATTGTAATTACATGCAGGTTTCCCGCATACACAGCTCTTATCGTGTTTACAATTCACTGCAGAATGTCCAAGTGTCTGGCAATTAAAACACCTAAGCGAGTTCGGGATATACGGACGCGCCTTGGACCTCAACCTCAAATTCACTAACACCCGCACATTGCATAAGTTGCCTCGACTGTTAGTTTGAAAAAAGTCTCGACCCGTCCAAAACCTACTCAGGAGGAGGACTTACCCTTGTAAGATCTCCTTCCCATAAAGACCAAGAACCGGGGCTGCCTAACGTGATCAAAGTGGCGATGTCAGGGTGTCCCTCCCGGAATCCTCAGGGCAGATCAAGAAATCATATTCACCATTAACGTCCCTTTGTTGTAGGGACCACACGCCTTTTAGATGAGGGAACCACTAGCGACTCGCTAACGCAGAGCCTTTCATCCTCCCAGCACACTCCAGCATAGGATTTCGGGATGAATAGTCGGGAGGAGCGAGGGAAGGGTAATAGGATGGAATTCTTGGAAATGGAACAGATTATGGGTACTTCAGGACACGGTTGGATTAGCCGCCTCCTGTCCCATTGGTCGCCTTCTACGACCTCCAGGGCGGGAGTGGGTCAATTCTACCCCCGAACCCACAGGGGGTAAAAATATCGCGAGTTAAAAATGTGAAACCTTCTAATTCCAACTTTTGAAATTTAGGAACGAAGTTCGTTTAGACAAATTTCAGTAAAAATCGGACACAAAGTACGCGAAAACTCGAGTAGCGATGTTTATTGATTTTGTTGCTCGTGCTCAACCACTAATGAAAGTAGCGAATGCTAAAGTGGCGCGTTTATTTCGACGCGTCAATAAACTACCCTAAGGAAGTGAGAAAGTAAAGGAAATGGGAGTGGAAGACGTTGGCGACCCAGCGAGGGGTGGATATGGAAGTGGCGCCCAAACGTGGTTGTCAAATGTACACAACAAATACGTAAGGCGAAACCGATTTAAAAAGTCAAAACTTTTCATCTCATCGGAGACGACGGGCAGCCTTTTACTGATCCCGATTCACCCTAAACAATTTTAAATGGAAGCTGAAGCGTGACCGGACTTTTTCCACACGTCAAGAAGTGCGAGAATTACACATGGATATTGGTTTGACGTGGAAAAGACATCGCAGCCGGAGGAAAAAGTGACAGACCATGCGTGCCCAATAAAATTTAAGTACCTACGGCCCTAAAATAATAATAAAAAAATAAAATATTGCAAATCTACGTAAAAACCTGGTCAACGACCAACGAAAGCGCATTTTCCCCGCAGAGAATTAGTAACAACTCGAGAAGAAAGTGACCAATCCAAATAAACCTTTGCCGTTCTGGTCTCTGGGCTGTATAAGAAAGAAACCACAACGAAAGAGCTTAAACTGGAGCACCGACGGACAATACCGTTCATTTTCCTTTTGCAAAATGCGCTAAAAATTACAAATTATTCATATTCAAGTCTCTGTACTTACATTTAAAGTTTTCCCAGCACTTGGTGAAATCCTTATTTTTTGCAAAGTTACTAATTTTGAACTGCAAGATACGTTCAATGGCGTTTTACGACTAGTTCAAAAATTACAGCCCTTTGAATTTTCTTTCGAAATTGGTTTTTGTCTATAACTTTTTATTGAGAAGTCTGATCGAAAAAGTACGAATTGTTTTGGATTCTACGCACCAAAATTAATAAGAAAAAGTGTTTCCCCGAGAAATTTTGGTGCAGTCGATTTTTGGTAAAAAAGGAAGGTTATACACTGCCTTTTTTTGAGCCCCGAAAAAAAAATTGTCTCAGATCAACCCGGAAAAAAAATTTTCTTATAGAATGTGGCCTGTAGAATCCATAATTTCAAACAGTTCCAAGATTGGGCTACTAGTTCAAAAGTTACAGCCCCTTGAATTTTCTTTCGAAATTGGTTTCTAGTCCATAACTTTTGATTGAGAAGTCTGATCGAAAAAGTACGAATTGTTTTGGACTCTACGCACCAAAATTAATAAGAAAAAGTGTTTTCCCGAGAAATTTTGGTGCAGTCGATTTTTGGTAAAAAAGGAAGGTTATACACTGCCTTTTTTTGAGCCTCGAAAAAAAAATTGTCTCAGATCGACCCGGAAAAAAAATTTTCTTATAGAATGTGGCCTGTAGAATCCATAATTTCAAACAGTTCCAAGATTGGGCTACTAGTTCAAAAGTTACAGCCCTTTGAATTTTCTTTCGAAATTGGTTTCTAGTCTATAACTTTTTATTGAGCAGTATGATCGAAACAGTACGAATTGTTTTGGACTCTACGCACCAAAATTAATAAGAAAAAGTTTTTCTCGAGAAATTTTGGTGCAGTCGATTTTTGGAAAAAAGGAAGAATACACTGCCTTATTTTTGCCTCGAAAAAAAAATTGTCTCAGATCGACCCGGAAAAAAATTGTTCTTATAGAACGTGGCCTGTAGAATCCACAATTTCAAACAGTTCCAAGATTGGGCTACTAGTTCAAAAGTTACAGCACTTTGAATTTTCTTTCGAAATTGGTTTCTAGTCTATAACTTTTGATTGAGAAGTCTGATCGAAAAAGTACGAATTGTTTTGGATTCTAAGCACCAAAATTAATAAGAAAAAGTGTTTTCCCGAGAAATTTTGGTGCAGTCGATTTTTGGTAAAAAAGGAAGGTTATACACTGCCTTTTTTTTGCCTCGAAAAAAAAAATTGTCTGAGATAGTCCTGGGAAAAAATTTTTCTTATAGAACGTGGCCTGTAGAATCCATAATTTCAAACAGTTCCAAGATTGGGCTACTAGTTCAAAAGTTACAGCCCTTTGAATTTTCTTTCGAAATTGGTTTCTAGTCTATAACTTTTTATTGAGCAGTATGATCGAAACAGTACGAATTGTTTTGGACTCTACGCACCAAAATTAATAAGAAAAAGTTTTTCTCGAGAAATTTTGGTGCAGTCGATTTTTGGAAAAAAGGAAGAATACACTGCCTTATTTTTGCCTCGAAAAAAAAATTGTCTCAGATCGACCCGGAAAAAAATTGTTCTTATAGAACGTGGCCTGTAGAATCCACAATTTCAAACAGTTCCAAGATTGGGCTACTAGTTCAAAAGTTACAGCACTTTGAATTTTCTTTCGAAATTGGTTTCTAGTCTATAACTTTTGATTGAGAAGTCTGATCGAAAAAGTACGAATTGTTTTGGATTCTAAGCACCAAAATTAATAAGAAAAAGTGTTTTCCCGAGAAATTTTGGTGCAGTCGATTTTTGGTAAAAAAGGAAGGTTATACACTGCCTTTTTTTTGCCTCGAAAAAAAAAATTGTCTGAGATAGTCCTGGGAAAAAATTTTTTCTATAGAACGTGGCCTGTAGAACCATAATTTCAAACAGTTCCAAGATTGTGGCACTTAGTTCAAAAGTTACAGCCCTTGAATTTTTTCGAAATTGGTTCTAGTCTATAATTTTTGTGATGAGAAGTCTTGAATCGAAAAAGTACGAATTGTTTTGGATTCTACGCACCAAAATTAATAAGAAAAAGTGTTTTCCCGAGAAATTTTGGTGCAATCGATTTTTGGAAAAAAGGAAGGTTATACACTGCCTTTTTTTTGCCTCGAAAAAAAAATTGTCTCAGATCGACCCGGAAAAAATTTTTTTCTTATAGAACGTGGCCTGTAGAACCCATAATTTCAAACAGTTCCAAGATTGGGCTACTAGTTCAAAAGTTACAGCCCTTTGAATTTTTTTTCGAAATTGGTTTCTAGTCTATAATTTTTGGATGAGAAGTCTGATCGAAAAAGTACGAATTGTTTTGGATTCTACGCACCAAACTTAATAAGAAAAAGCCCTTTGAACAAGTGTCACACTAGGCACTTTCACTTCACTCGGTGAACTAACTGCACTCACTGAGAGTTTGAAGAAGGTTATGTGCCACACCAAGCACATTCACCTGGTTCAGTGAACTAACTGTACTCACTGACAGTTAAAAGAAAGCTATAAATCCAACAAGCGCTGCACTAGGCACCTTCACCTCACTCGGTGAACTAACTATACTCACTGACAGGCCGATACTGGCTTCTGTGGTGCTTCCTTGAATCTCGGCATTCAATGATCATGATTCCGGTAGTGTGTCCTGAGAATCCATCGTGGTGCAAAATACCTCGAAACGTGGTGGGAGACTCGGTAAAACGACATAAGAAAATTAAACCTTACTGATTTCTAGTGACAGTTCCTTGAGTTCTCGCCATGTTGTAAATGTTTTCTCACATCCTATTACCCATTTGGCCTCGTTACTGCCAACCTTCTGATCAGCATTGAATTTTTTAGTGGTCATTCTCTGCAGTTTTTCCTACATTACTTTCGATGTCTAACAGTCATTGGTTAGCTCAATTTGCTCACAAGTCATCGCAAGTGTCGTCAAAGATTGCGCATTTTCATTCTTATTCTCTTCAACAATACTCTTTATTTTATAGCTGAAGCTATACAAGTCATTGTAAGACTTCTGTAGGTATTTAAGTTAGACTTATGAAAATGACAGTCATTGGAATGCTCATTGACTTGTTTTACTTTATCTGCCCCTGTCGTTAAATCTACTCTTACGGTTAATTCCAACTTATTAAAATGTCAATTTAACATCTGCTTAAAATAATGTTTATAATTAATTGATATAACATAAAAGGAAACAACTCTACGATTTCTACTGTATTAATATTATAATTTCACATATTCAGTCAATTATTATTATTATTATATGATTGCTAGGCTAACGTGATTTTGGATATTTTTCTAATAAAATGTCTTTTAAAAACCTCGCAAAGGGTGGGGTAAAAACGTAATATTATTTATTAATATTGGAGAGGGACCATATAAATCGGAGAAATTGATCTCACATTTTTACCCGAGAACGAGAAAAGCGCCCTCATTATAGATAATTGCGTATAGCGTTATTTTCGTCATTATTTGTTTCTTGCGGATTGCGTCACTTCGCGAAAGCTCTGCAGTTAACGGTATAATGTAATAACTAAAATTGCCATTTCTTTGGATAAAAAACGAAATTCCCCCGACGATAATAAACGGGGGTCCACGACGCGCCGTTAGAGATTTTTGTTTCGCGAATTTAATTGTATAAAAGTAATTAAAAGTTGTAACCGTAAATTTGTCCACAAACTTTGAGGAGGTAAATAAATTTTACGTGCGAATTCGTACCGACTCAGCAACAATTAATCTACAAGGATAGAATTAATGCTCTTCCTATTCAAATTCCCAGAGAATATTTACATACACTGTAATATGATACACTCCGACGCCGGGCGTCTTGAATACGAGAAGACAAGTTTAAATTCGCTTCAAGATAATACAGGTGGTTTTAATTAAAATTTTAATTGTTAAAGCTGAAAACTTGCGGTCTTAAAATTCTCGGTTAGGTCCACGTTGTTTTAATTAAACCATTATTTTAGGAATGGCGATTAATATTATTGGTATCTTAATAGGTTGCATACCTATTCGGATGGTGAAAAGGGAGAGACGCTTTGTGCGTTAACTTATTTGATGCGTTGAGAAATTTTCCGGAACACGAACTTTTCCACAAAGAGGAAAAAGGCTGCCAAAGTACATAAACGACCAAATGAAAAGTTCGTTGAACCAAAATTAAAGGTAAAGTGCTTATTACATTTATCCAAAAAAATTCGAAACTTACACTGTGTCTGAGGTAAAAAGGGCGACTATATGGGCTATCTAGAAACGGTAAGAGGTACAAATTTGGTTAAACGGGAGAAAAGTTGCGCAATTAAAGTCTAAGAAGGGACCGTTTAGAAATCATTGAAAATTTTTTGGGTTTTTGAAATATTCTGAAAAAATCTTTCATTCTCGATATTCCCTCCCAACATGCGCCCTGGCTCAAACGATTTTTTAACAATAATATAATTTGTTTACAAAAATGTTTGTCGGTCCTTACTCCTTAATTTATACCCTGATTTATACGTTGTATTTATTACTAGTTCTAAACATTACCCTTTTTTAGTTAAAAATTGTTTAAAAAATCTAACTTATATACTTCATAGATTTTTATGAAAATTTCATTTGGAAAAAGTTTAAAACTCGGTTTTCCGGCGAAACTAAGCAGGTAGAAATTCTAATTTTGTGGGTACAAATTAACCTGTAATTACATGGATATTTTTACTTAATTTGGGCAAAGTCGGGGTGCCAACTTGATCGACCATCATATTTTGCAGTTCTTTGCCACTAATTGGTGTCGAAAAACTAAAATTTGTCGCTTCACTATTGTTTTAGAGGACAACTTCACAAACTATAACATAAGTAGAAATTCACATTATCGCTTCTCATAGAAACTTGCCGTTTCTTTGTCGTTTTGTGGTGGAAAAGGGTAATGTTTCGCTCTATTATTTATTCAGATTCATACTCTTTAAAAACTCGATTTCATCATTACGAAGAATTTATTTTTACTCGCCTGCTAAGAAGAAATACACAAAAAATAAGTAATTTGAAGAAAACGTTTGAAGGCTCGTTAAAATAAGTATCAACCAGTAGCGTAACTTCATTTTAAGGGCCCGTGTTCAAAAATATTTGGGGACCCTTTCCCTTACGCTTATTTTAACCACTTGGATTTCTAGTGACAACCATCTTAAAAATGTATAAGTGCTTGTATAAATGAAAGTTCACTGGAAATACACCCCAGAAGATTCGGATTCTTTAATAAAGATAGCACCCTCAAATCGATCTTTTGACGTTACTCGACTCTGAGCTTTAAAAAAAACTTGATGATTAGGGCTAGCCGCAGGAATTCCTTGTTAAAATTACTTAGCGGCATTCATCTCGAAATACAACTTCAGTCTAAGGTTACCGTATCCAGGATGTTCAGGTACTTTCTGGACTGCAGACAGTCTCGCTAATTAACAAAGTATTTCAAGCACTTTATGTAAGAGAGTTCGGAATGGGAAAGGAGTGGAGTTGCTTTTAAATGTATTTGAGCTAGCTACTTTTGAGAATATCAAATTTCGTATTAAATTAAAGTCCGATTTAAATTATTAAAATTAAAGGGTTACTTCCTCGGATTGTTAATGTTTGTATATTGTAGATATTGGTCCAGATTTATCATTTGTAAACAATGGTTCGGAATTTTTTACCATGGAATATTAGTTACCAAATTTCAACAATTCACAGATTTTGCAATCCATGTAACCATCGGAGACATTGGAAATGATAACCGTATATCGCCGTGAACAAAACTCATAACTTTGTACCCATATACGAAAACATAAACATTTCCAATGTTAACAAAATATGTGGTTATAGCAGTCAAGGGCGAAGATTCCCTAAAAATTGTATTAAAAATGTTTAAGCGTTTTCAGGAAAATGAAAGACATCTGAGAGGGCGTATATTAAATTTATTTTTTAATTCATAAGATAGTAAAATTTTGTTAACTAATTAAAACAAGCTAAAATTAGTTAACAAAATTCATTGTAAATCAAATCAAATCAAAATATTTGGGGGCCACAAGTTAGGTTCCATAAAATCTGCACACTTCTGGGGAGTATATTTTGTAGGAAGGTGAAGTATGCTTTATTAATATAAGTTTCAAATTTTGTCAAAATCGGACTAAAACCAAAAAAATTGTGTGCGCACAAAAAAAAAGGGTTCCAAGTAAATTTGCCCCGCCGTGTATATAATCAAATATTATCTCAAAAGGGAGATATACATCTTATTCAAAATTTTTATCGGAGAATCTTATTCCTTTAATCCGAAAAGCATTTTGTATTACTATACAGGGTGCCCATTATTTATGGAATATAGTATATATTTCGGTAAATATCCAATGTACACAAAATTTTTCTATACCTATTATGTAAGTTGTTTAACATTTTATTTCCCACAATAAGGCCGCATTCAGTTGTTTTTATTTCAGAAAACAAATTAGTCACGAAAAACAATTGAAATTTTTTTAATGACAATGCACACTTTCATTAGGATCATTTGATACCTAGAGATTTTTTTCTCTTTTCAATGAACACGTTACCACCCTAGTTACCACCCGTGTAGAAAAAATGTTTATTTCATGCTTGCAGTTAATGGTAAACACTTTGAAAACCATTTTACTGCCAATTTCGTTTTGTCTTCAAAAAAAAACAACGTACACGTTCATTTGTTTTATTTTGATGTAGGATATCTAGATTAATGTTATTGATCTAATTATAATAATTTTTTTGAAAAATTTCCTTGAATAAGGGTACTAACATGCTATTACATGGAAAATAAAATGATTGATTGATTGTAACCGCAAGTACTAACGAAACTCCTCTTGTAAATTGCTCCGATATATCTAATTTTACTTCCATTACCTGTGTCGCTACGAATAATATACTTATCTGATTACTACGATGGCTCATTCTGTTAGTTTATATTCTTCTTCTTCTTATACCATAAAGTGGTAACAATAAATGAACCTCTTTATGTATATAACAAAATTCAATTTAGTAACAACCCTAGATTCGTTAACTTAATTATACCACCGATTCATAAAACGGCATTATATGAAAGATCATTTTCATACAATATTTCTAAAAAATATAATGCTTTAAGCAATAGTTTAAAAAAACATACCCGTCGGGAAATTTAAGAAGGCACTTCATAACATTGTTTTTGCTAGGCAAACGTTTGATTTGAGTTAAATTTTATAACCCATGTGACTGTAAGTTATTTATTTTTATTATTATTTTTTTTCATACATTTTGTTTTTCATAAAGTTATTTATGTAAGTACTTATTTTTTTTCCCATTACAAAGTAATTCGTTATTTTTCTGTACAATTCCCAATTAGATTTTGATTTCTTTTCATTATAGTAGGGTTAAGTGTAAGAGCAGAGTTGGGTCGCCGTGAGTAGCCCAACATCTGAATTTCGCCCTGTTAAATTGTGTGTGTGGCATGATTTAATAAAAGACTTTATTATTATTATTAAAAAATTAGCTGTGTTATTTGAGATATTAGCTACCGTTGCTTTGTAAATTAGTTTTTGAAGTTACCGAGCCGATATCTACAATTTTTGGTTACGTTATTTGTTTTACTCCGAAGAATTTGTTCACGCTACCTGATTTACATTCTGAATGAGTTAGATTGTATTGCTATGAATAGAAATTTAGTTATTTGTGCATTGTAAAGGATTTTTATTGAATTTAACGTCACGTTTATGCTTTTATAAAGATTTTTTAATTCGTGGTCGAACCAAATTTTGTTTTTGCTAGTGTAAAGTTATTCGCATTATTAATTTCGGTTTTATATCCGATTTCCGAGTGTCAAACGTTAGCATTGCTATTTCGCAATATTTTATGCCGCGCATTCACTACCCCTCTTGTTTGTTTGTTTGATTGTGTTGTTGTCTGTTACAGATTAGACTGAACGCGTCCTTCTTGAGCTCAACAAGGTTGTGACCAGAAGTTCAAAAGTAAATTTTTATTTTCGTCGACTCCTTGATACCTACAACGTTTGATTAGATACTGGTTTCACTTAACAACAATAGCTCCGTTGTTTTCTGCAGAAGCCCGTTTTGACGTTAATACTTTCTCTGACTACGTGTTTATCGCCTTTTCACTAAAAATTAATTTAAATTTAAATGTTGGCATTGCCGATCTTTCTAAAGTGTTAAATAATCCTCTATGTCCCCTATTCAATTTTCATATTCCAAGATGTCCAATTTCCATCACTTTGGCTCAATAAAAAATGGGGTAATTTCGTTCGTTTCAAATAGAATTAAAGAAAATGCTACAAATGTAACTGATCAAAATATACATACATGGCGATCTCATAAAATATTTCGATTTATAAAGGTTTCGCTACTAAAATGATGAAGTGACTTTTATCCATTGTTCTGAGACTGCTAGAAATGTTTCAGTGATTTAATGAAAAAAAGCGGCAACGAACAGTAAATGAAAAATTAATCGCGCCTTGATTAAAACACGTTCTTGCCGAATTTGGTAGTCGCTAAATGCGCAAGCCAGCGATACTTTGGGTATCTAGCTATAATCCGATCTTGCTGCCGTACCCTTTAAGGGGGTGAAAGGAACCGTTAATAACCGGTTCAATTTCGTCGTCGTTTCCACAAACGCTCCAGGTCGAATTCATCACATTTACCTTCTTCGTCTTTTTAAGCTTGCTGTTATATCAACGCGTACTGAATCAATACACTTAAATTATTATTTATATATGCTACTGATTTTCCACCCCACTTCGAAAATAACCCAACCAATTGCAAATTTTTAGAAAAAGGTGCCTTCTATTTGCATTGAGTGACTACGGAAAAGTAATCCTAGAAAAAATATTCCGAAAATAAATGTATTTGTATTCGAGCTTTATCGGGTTATGAATAATTGAAAGTAGTGAAAAAACACATTGTAGGTCGCAGGTGGAAGAAATGTAATTGCGTTTCCACTTGAAAATAATTGAAGTTTAGTACATGCAAGATAACACTTTTCGACTTCCTGCATTGAAATATATTTTCAACACATATTCCACTGAATTTGATCTTTTTTTTTCAGGTGTTGAAATGAAACTGTGTAATAGATTCTTTGGAATTTTTGGAATTTGATCGAGACCACCAACACTCTCAAATTGAGAAATTTTAAGTCAATATAAGGGTTTTTCTTCTAGCAGATGCCGGATGTGTACGAATGAATTCTGGATTCTTGATTACGATAGGAGGGCGGACAGCGTATACGCGTACCTAGGGCGCAAATTCTAATTTTTGAAAAGACTTTAGCCCCCGGGTTAAATTCGAACTTCGTAAATAAATTGTCATTAATTCTCCCGCAAGGTGACCGCGAGTTTTAAAATATGTAGGCCTTTGGATTTTAATCAGAATAAAGGAATATTGTCTTTTACCTTATGAATGAAGTCTCTTTATACAGCTGGAGTTGTTGAACCTGATGATTCGGTCGCAATGTCGGAGATGGCCACGTCCTAGTGCTTTGAAATCTGCAATCCTCCGCTGCAGTCTCCTCGGGTAAATGGACTCCAATAACTTGATTTGTATATAGATCCTCACTGCTCTTTTGTCAAATTAAGAAAGCCGTTGGTTATTTAATAGCAGTTCGTGAATCCTTTTAACTGGGCGTTACTGTAATTTCACGAATTCCAATAAATATGCGCAAAAATGAGTTTCCCTGATGTCGATTTTCCATAGCAAACGTCCAAAGAAGTCTAAAGAATCTGGAGAAAGCCTGCGACTCCAACTTCTACGTTTTTAGAATGTTTCGGCATAATATCAACTAAAAAGAACTGAAGCGTGTGGTTAATCAAACACAAAAAACGAAGACTGACGGGTTTTTGGCTTCGCAACGGGTGAATACCTGCTGAGCCCACTTGTTTCGCTTTAAAAGTGCAGCGGAGGTACTAAATTTTATTTACGAAGCGAGGCCGAATATAATACAGAGTGGCCCAACGAGAAGTATACAGAGGGCTTTTAGGGTATTAAATTTAGAAATTTCGCAAAATCTTCGAACACGTCAATTTTGTATTCGAGGGGGACAACTTTTGGAATACAAATCACGAACCCAAGTCTTCACCCCTCTAGGTAGGGAGCTTAACCCCTAAAATTTTAAATGGAATCCTATGGCAAATGGCACATTATTTGAAAGCCAATTTAATCGTGATTACTAATCTGCTTTGCTTTTTAAATTCTAATTTTGATTCATTTCGGAGAACTGACAGGTTCACTTAAGTTTAACAAACAAATTGAAGAGTCAAAATAAAATTTTAATACAAGATGACTTAGATCGCATTTGTTTTGGTTTAGAAAAAAACATTTGAAAGCGAATATCTCGGAAACGAATCAATAGACGCCTTGTCTTTATTTGCTTTATTCAATTAATCAATAAAAATGTGTGTAACTTGAATGTAGATTGTAACCCTTTACTTCTGTACTTACTGAATTCAATCACTTGTACCTTTAATGTGTAACCTTTGTTGGTATTGGCAATCATGTTTCATTGTCGGTAGGGCTGTATCTGTGCTGTACATACTTGCATGTGTACATATTTAATTTGTGTATTGTGCTTTTTAGTCACTCTCGATTATTTCATTGCATTTCATTATATTTGCT
The DNA here is from genome assembly GCF_008802855.1 of Photinus pyralis. Lineage (NCBI taxonomy): Eukaryota > Metazoa > Arthropoda > Insecta > Coleoptera > Lampyridae > Photinus > Photinus pyralis. The sequence continues at coordinate 13,396,164 of NW_022170510.1, read as the reverse complement.
TATTTGGGACTGTGAGTAATCAAGAGGCAAGTGTGCTTGTTTAGAGGGGATCGAGTTATTCAAGTTTATACGGCCTTGGTGAACCTAACACTAACATTTTCACTCGTTCCGAACCTAACAACTTTAGCCCAGGACTACAGGGTCTCCACTGGTCTTGGGTAATCCTCCCGCCCGGCGAGGTATATTTGACATCTCTTAGTTTTGTCCGATGTATGTGTTGTAATACCTGTGGAATGGCTCGATCCCATTTTGGTTACTCATAGCGGGTTTGAAGTAGTTACCCCGGTTTCGAGAGGGTTCAAAAGTGCTGTACATTTGGATGTTGTTCATTATAGCACTACTCCGAATTATATAAATTATATAAGACAAACGTAATGACATACAATACATACAACATACATGTAGAGTCCGCTGGCTTTAAACGGTTATAAAAAAAAAACTACCCAACCGATTTTTATCAAATAAAGCGTAATATAATCGTCAACTATTTCTACGTATCCGTACGTAATGTCATATTTCTTGTTAAATTTGGGAAAATGTGATAGTGAAATATGTACGGGAAAGCGCGCTTTTTCAATGAAAGTATACGAACTCAGAACTTTAGGATTTAATTACAAAAAAAGTATTCACTCAAATGGTATAATGTTTTACGTATGTGATAGAATACACCTTTAACTATACGTCGATACATTTTTATGCATTTCTGTATAATTACGCAAACGTTACAGCGATAAAATGACAGGCGCGTTTATTCGCTTATTATAAGATACACTTTAATTCGATAACGTAAAAAGTCCTGGCAGCAAAACTTTACAATTTACGTATGTTAACAACAACTTACCAATTGATACGTTCCAAAAATTTCATTAATATCGGCTCCAGCGATTTTGAGATTTGAGCCTTCAAAGTGAGCGGACTCTACATTTTACTCCGATAGTAGTTGACTACATGGAGGCCCAATCCAAGTACTCTATAGTTGAGTAGAATGCATGTGAGATAAGAACTTTTTTTAGGGAAGATTTGAATTGGGGTAGTTTCAAGAGTAACTATGTGGAGAAAAACTTTTTTGTAGGGAAGATTTTGAATTGGGGTAGTTGACTACATGGAGGCCCAATCTCTATAGTTGAGTAGAATGCATGAGAGGTAAGAACTTTTTTTAGGGAAGATTTGAATTGGGATAGTTTCAAGGTTTTAAAGATTGCCGGAAGTTTATTATATAATTGAATGTCAATTGAATTGTTAGATGAGAGTTTGAGTCTATGGTTATGTAATACTAAGAGTTTTGATGATCTTGTGTTGTAATTATGAATATCCGAGTGTTTTTGATACGTCGCACTGCATTTGTGAATTTCGACAAGCGAATATAAAATAAACAAAGCTGGTAGTGTTAAAATATTTAAATTTTTAAAATGAGTTCTACAGGATACATTAGAAGAGATACCCATAATTATCCTTAGAGCTTTTTTTTGTAAAATGAAGACTCGAGCTGCATGCGGCGAACCCCCCCCATAGCAAGATACCATACGAAATGTGTGAGTGAAACAAGGTATGGTACGCGGTAAGGTAAATGCCGGAGTAGTATAGAACCACTTAAGACGCTCTGCAGGGGCACCGTTTTGGTATTAGCTTCAATATAAACTTAATCAACTATTGCTTTTGGTGTTCCTTACCCATAAAACGCCCTCAGTGCCTGCTGAGAACCCAGTTATTACAAAACGTAGGTGTCCTACATGACGATTACGATTTTAGTGCACTCGGAGTGGCCCCCGAGTGACAGATTCTCGCGGGAAATGTAAGCGAGAATATTCAAATAGGCAGCCATGTTAGTGTGGCATTCCCGCTACTACAGAATATGGTCCAATATCCTGGTGTGACTTGAAGTTGGCGTTAGCTCGCCGAGATATTAGGAGGCTAAGATCATCACAACTTGTTCTATTTTTACGACCTGAGAATTGGCAAATTTACCCACTGAAGCGCCATACGCATAAAGATGTATTTCAGAATGATCAAGAAGTATCCCGTCCATAAGTACAAGCACGAAAACAGGACTAAGGCTCAAACTATTCAAATAAGGAAACTAGGCCAAACCCACGTAACAACCTAAGGACCTAAATATTTAATTCGCATTGAACAGTATTTACACCTACAACTGGGTCCTCGCTGATTTTTTGAGAGTTCGGTTTTTGGGATTTGGGTTTCCTTGCCTGTGGATTCGTTGGATATAGAGGGTTGATTACAGTGTAAAGCCCGATTCCTTCACTAAACGCCGTAAGAGTTGGCAGGCGGAGCATCTTCTGCTCCACAATTTAACTGTATGTAACAGTGTTGGGTCTAGTAACAGATTATTAAAGAATTAAAATTATTATCGGTAATTTGGCGGTGAATTTCTAACGATATTTCACTTATTATTCCATTTCAAGTTTAAAGGGGTTGTGCTCATATGACAAATATAATTGTTCATGACTCGTTTAAATAAATACAAATAAATTCGATTACTTCCTTTCAAAAGCGAAACGTTACAGTTCAATTGTGTTTTTTTCGGTAGTCGTCACAAAAAAATCGAGTAAATGTCTCCATTTTTAATCAAGGAAAAATAACACGAAAGTATTGAGATGCAGTTACACAAAGCGCCAAAGGAATCCTTAGAGCCTGCATGCATTGCGAATATAAAAGATCCATTAAAAGTGCAGTGCTTTATTTCTAGCATTTTTATCATTCAAATTATTTACTTCGAAGACTAGAACTACGACGGAAAGGTGACGTAAATTCAAATTTTCAAGAGCGTAAATATTAACGAGTTGTCCTTGCGATTAGTTTAAAAAGTCATGAAGATGAAAGCAGAGCAAAGAAGAAATGTTGGTTAACGTTACCCTAAGGTTAACTATTGGATAACTTCATGCAGGCGATCTGGACCAGAACGTCTGAGTGGTGCATTTAACAAAAATTAAACTTCCTACCCTTGTGCGAATATGACGTTGTACTAGGTGGAAAATGTTGCTTCTCGCAATCGATGCGCATGAATAGGTGATATGATAAATAATGAAAATCAACTCTCGACGCTGTATCAGTATTTCATTTCGACGTTGGTTCCGGTAGCAATTTATAAATGACATTGACGCATTTTTATAAAATTCTTTCTTACAAAGCAAACAGGTGTTTAAAATGTGCTCTTAGAAGGCGCTAGTTACTAAACGTAACTTCTAAATTAATCCTAATGTTAGATTGGAATAATAACGATTTAGATATTCTGCAACATCGATATTCTATAAAAGTTGAATTTCTGAAACTAAGGATCAAAATGGAGTTTGGACGTATTCAATCTGCTGGTGGTACATGGAGGATTGATTTCTACAAGACAACTCATTGCCGCGAATTCAGTCGTAATGGACCACTTCGAATATTTATTATAATCAGCAACTTATAATGCATTGTCGTAATAGAAAATAAATCCCTTTGAGCGATGTGAATTTATTTTTTCAAACGAAGTGGTCCTACTTCTACATAATTTCCAAAAAGAGACTTCTTTTTTGTACGGTTTGCCATCTGTTGAAATTAGATTTAATATTTCACTTGTGGTTACTGCTCCCTCTGTATTGAACCGATTTTCACGCTAAACAAGGTAGACACGTGCAGTATAGAGTCGCATTAATTTACCTTGTCAGTAATTTTAAGTAATAAATCTAGAACGAATAACAACTTGCAAAATTTATTTACATTGTTTAAAGTTTAAAATTAATTACTTTTACTTTGCTTCACTTGAAAGTTTAATTATAAAATATTACCATTTTATATTGAATTTAACCGGCCAAAAGGTAAATTAAATCCATTAAGCTAGTGAAGTCTGAAGAGGTGAGAGGGAAGACTAAAAAATACGTCAATTTTAAATATATTTGATTGGACTTCTATTTAATTAATTTGATACCGGGACAACCGCAAAGATTTAACAACTTAATTTAGTCTCAAGCCTGTTAACGAGGGACGATGGACTTTGTGAATGTCTAATAAAGAAGGTAACAAGTGATTGGGGAATTAAAAAAGTTGCTAATGTGGATTGACTGATGAACTTTAATTAAAATATCGATTCCCTGCATCTGTGATTACCCAAAACGTAGGTCGCCCGAAAATTACCAGGAGGTAAACCTAGTTCGAGTGTTTTTTTCTTCCTTTTCTTACACCTACGTTGCGCCCTTTTGAGATCACGCACCTACTTCCTATATGGTTCCTGTCTTGACCTTACGCAACTTTGCCGTTTTTAGGTTCTGAGCACACATTTTTCCCGTCCGCTGATCATGACGTCATTCTGTCACCCCGCTGGACCAATTTGTGAGTTATTTAGGAGCTTTTCGTATCCCAAGCATAAAATTTTAGGGTTCGTTTAAATAATCATTAGGAACCTAAAATTTATTAGGGAATAACTTGGATTCAGCCCTGGAACTACGAGCTATTTAAGAGCTTTCATTTACAGAGATAACTGCCAAAGCGGCCAGGTCCACTTGAACGTAGCCCCTCATCGGTTTACCTTTACTTTTTACAAAGTAATTTTTATCCATAATTTATGAGCTATTTAACTAAACCACCCACCTGTCCAGCTAGCTCAATTAAACTCAGCTAACAAAATCCTTTAGATACAGGGTGAGTTTTTTTTCATTTTAAGCATTGGGATCTCGAAAACCATAAGACATACGGATTCGGTTAAATGAGGAACGAGTTGTCGTTTTAAGAGCTTATTTAAGATATGCTTTGGTTTTTTGAAAAAAATCCACGGTTCACTAGATATGAGCGAAAAACTGATTTAGTGATTTTTCATTTAAATGTTGTAGAATCGTTATTATTAGAAATATAACAAAATGACACGAATAAAAGTTATAGACATTTTAATGTTTAACATGATGAACATACTAATTTGTTTTTAGATCTTACAATTTTTGAGTTATAAATACAAACTTTAATTGTTTTTAATGGTAGTAATGGTTGGCTTTGACATTTTTAAAAAGGACAAATTTTTCTCTTTATAACGATTAACGATATAAGGCTTTCTAAATGTACTTTAATAAATAAACGCCCTGCAGTAATTTTCGTATTATTGAGAGGTAAGTAAACAGAGTGGGCCATGGAAAACAATATCTAGTGAGATAGGTACCTTTCATTTACGACGAAAATTAGACAGGCCAATGTTATCTTCATTTTATATCAAATGAATTTCCAGATATGTAGGTTGGGTTAGATTTGGAAACACGACGTAATTTAAGCTGGTTTCAACACAACTGTGCCCCGCGGCACAACTAACTGCATGTTAAATATTATAATAGACAGTAATTAAGAGAACAAAAATGTTTTCCATGGCAAAATCTGTTTTTACTACTCTTAATAATACAAACAGTTCTGTATCATGTTTATTTGTCAAAGTAAGTACAATGAACCTTATATCATTGTAAACAGAAAAAAATGCACTTTTTAAAAATGTCACAGCCAACTATGATTACCATTTAAAAAAATGTAAGTTTGTGTTATAACTCGAAAATTATAAAAGAACAATAAATATTAATAAATGTTCCTTATTAAGTGGAAAAAAATCTACAATTTTTGTTCTTTGCATATTTCTGTATTTCTAATACTAACGATTCTACAACAGCTAAATGAAAAATCACTAAATCTGTTTTTCGCTCTATCTAGTAATCTGTGGATTTAAAAAAAAAACAAAAGCATATCTTGAATAAGCTCTTAAAACTACAACTCTTTCCTCATTTAACCAAATCTCTATGTCTTACGGTTTCCGAGATCCTAATGCTTAAAATGAAAAAAAAACTCACCCTGTATAACTCCAATAGTGGGGCGATAATTACGTTTCTTCTTTCTTATCGTCAGTACCGCCATTTGCATTTCTCGTAATTCAAGTGTACCTTTCTTTAGGTTCTGCTGATATTTGTGTACTACAATTTTTCCATCGAAAATTTATTGTTGCTGCTTCATCTGCAATTAGCCCCCTTATTTCAGAAGTATGTACATTTCATGACATCAACGCAGGAGGGTTTCCCTTTAATTTCTTTTAGGGTTTCAGCTTTAATTTCAGTTTTAATTACCAGTACCAGTTAAATAACTCATAATTCCGGTACACAAGTTAATTTGAAAAAAGTAATTCCAATCAGTGAGGTGGGGAGCTGAATCCAAGTAGAATCGGTCATACATTTTAGATTCATAGTGATTTAAACGAGCTCTAAAATTTTATGCTTGCTTAAATTGATCGATTAATAGCGGGAGGGGGGGGGGCTAAGTCCAGCGGGGTCAATCTATCAAGTATGCTTATGTTGCAGTTTTTTCATTACGAATAGTGAAAGAACATTATTAATAAAGCACTTAATTGTATAGTTTATAAACCAAGTAAACTTTCTGCCGTTGCTACTCAGTTCTAAAGCTTATAAAGTAATATCGTGGGTATTACCGACGTTTTCCGTGGAAACACTGTGTTTCTTTCGATAGTTTTCAATTACTTACATTTGAAACCTATCTAAATGAAAAGTACCCATTTAAATACAGTTTATCTAAATCGAAAGGAGAGTTAAATTTATTAATTACAGGAAGCGAAATTCCGAAATAAAGATGCTCACATTCCTACATTACATATTATATTCGAATGGTATTTTAAATTTTAAGCGAGAGCTTTGAGAAGCACTCTGCGGTATTTCTTGTGTTCCCAAAACAGATTCCGAAACTGATTCCTTTTGTTTGGTACTTACGATTCATTTACTTGCAAAAATTATGTTTATTGTGGAAGTGTCATTATGACGTTCTTAATTAATCATTTCTATGTTAGCAATTGATATTATAATCGACAATTCATACATAAAAAGATAAAAAACATAGTGAGATGGTATTTGAAACTGAAAATAGTTGTTCTGGTAGTAGTTGGCTGAGGTGTTCTATTATGTCAACTGTCAAAGTCATAAAAAAACGCATATGTACGTGCGAATAAAAACACAACGAAAACAATTGAATTTCCGAAGAAAAAAAAACTGTTTTTGTGATAAACAAGACGCGAGCAGAAAATTAATTGGACGCTCGTTACTGCGCGACTTCCACCCATTTCCATCAACACCTGTCTAATAGCATGTAACAAATATGAACTTTATACTGTAGAATTAATAAAATGGTCAATAATTCAATTAAAAAAATACATTATAAACCTTATAATCTTTTAGCTCGGCGAGTAATAGCAAACGCTAATCGCAGTCGGCCATTATGTGCATATACTACTACGCACCAGAGAAGTTCATTATTATAAGTACACCCGCCCTAATAACTAATAGTAATCTACTGCACGTTTGCCATATAATTTACGTGCGTGATCAAGAAGACAATTCCTAATTGCCGAAGGCGCTTACTCTAATTTCTAGTATGAACCATCTCACGTCTACGGACTTAAATTAACAAATTAACATTGCAAAGAAAAGAGAAAAAAAATTTCTGTACGTATAATTGGCAAAGGTATAATAGGCAACGTTACGGCTTGGGAAAATGTGATTAGCGCGCCCAAACGAGAAAAAAATTTAAATATGCAATCTGAAAATTATCATTCTTCTATAAAATAAGGTGTAATAAATGCAAACGAAATTTTCGAGGATATTAAAAGATTCACTCGACCGAAAAGACTTTTTGCGTCCTACTAAATAAATTTTAATTTAAATTCATTTTTATTCAATTTAGCCGAAACCATTGAATAAAAATAGTGTTTTTATTCAATGCTGAAACGTACGAATTATGTCTCGAAAAATCAGTGTTATAAAATAGACTCATCGTTATGGAGGATCGTGCTTGAAATTTTGAGTAGGGAATTCCGAGGTTAATTTTATTGAGTTTCTGCTCTATGTAACCGTGTAAGTATAGTCCCCGTATGAACTACCTACCAAAAAAGGACATAAGCAAGCAAATTGAAAAGATCTTAAAAATGCCTTTAGAGGTTCTGTTTTAAATATTTTCTTTGAGTGGCATCAAATCAAAAATAATCCAAAACAATAGGGTTTTCTCTGACATTCGAAAGGAGTAATTTTTCGGCCTCAAGGAAAACGCGCTAATAATGTGTAATGAAAATGTTTAAATAGTGCTAGGGTTGTGCTAAATTGTGCTGATTCTGGAAAATTAGTTTACATCGAGCACAATCAATTAGCATTATTTTTGATACCATATCTTGAAAATGGTACCTGAGAGTCTAATTGGCTCCAGAGGTACGTGAGAACAGAAACCGAGACAGAAACTATAATGAAAGAGTATTTCAATGGCACAATCCAATATGCATATAATACCAGTGAAGTGATTATCATTATTGCTGATTCCATATCTGTAAAAATCGTGGAAGTTAAGCATCAAGTTGACCCTCATTTTGTTGTATTTCTAATAATAACGATTCTACAACATTTAAAAGAAAAATCACTAAATCTGTTTTCCCCTTATATCTAGTAAACTGTGGATTTTTTTCAAAAAACAAAAGCATATCTTGAATAAGCTCTTAAAACTACAACTCTTTCCTTATTTAACCGAATCTCTATGTCTTACGGTTTCCGAGATCCTAATGCTTAAATTAAAAAAAAAACTCACCCTGTAGGTATATGGCGTTCAATTAATAATTTAATGTTGAGGGGCTAAAATCGTGAAGTTGGCTCCACAAATTTGTTTTGTCAATATCTTTTTTTAAGGAAATGTGCAAAAGAGAAATCGAAGTGTGCCTAAAGGTGCAATCAATGTGCAAACGAAGGAAGTACATGACGTTACATTATTTTGAAGTTGGGGGGTTGTCAATGTAACTTTTGCATTTATAAAAATAACCTCTTTTAAATTTCAATTGAAATATAGGATTCATGTTCGGTAAAAAAAGTAAAAAAAAGTTATGTACGGTCAAAACAAATAGGGTATGTTTTGGCATAATCGTAGTAAAGCCTTCGCGCGATACAGACGTAATTAAGGTGCTCCTCGCTAATCTGTGTAGTGTTGTCACATTAATGTGTTCTTTGTGTTTCTATTTTCCATATTATTTTACTTTAAAAGTTGTTTTCTTAGAAGGTTATATTTTGTTAGAGAATCTGGTATCAGTTATCAGTAATAACAATTTTGGAATTCCTTTCGACCTATTGTGACCATCTTTTTTTTTTCCTTTCCGTGGCCCTCTTAATCTGAGTGTGTGTACTTGCAGTCACCATAGTAGGCCGTGTGGTGTGAAGCGTGTGTGCTTTGTTTTTCCTATCAAATTGCGTTGTATTTTTGTTTATCGCAGGTTGATTTCATTATTTATAAAGAATGGTCAATAAGTGTGGATTATGCGATCTTGGACCAAGTACACCTTCCATTAAATGTACTGGTAAATGTAATAAATATGTCCATCTCAAATGCTCAGGGGTTAATGATGCAGACGTTACGTTTCTGAATAGACCCGATATTAAATGGTCATGCAATAAATGTCTTACTTTAACATCTTCTGATGCTGATAATCTTACTATTGATGTCTTAAATTCAACAATTGCTCAACATTGCAATCAATTTATGAGTGATATTAAAACTTTATTTGATACCCGATTCGATAAACTCGGATCTCGTATTTCTAACTTGGAAGCTACTCATGTCACATGTGTATATCGTGCGGAAATTGACGAGTTAAGGAAGAATGCGTTGGTTTCCGAAAAAGATTACGTCTTTGAAGAAATAATTGAAGAATTATCTGAAAGGACTGCTCGTAAGCGAAACACTTTATTGTTTAACCTTCCTTCACCTGAACTGGAAGTTAGGAAGTCTGAGGATGCTAGGGAGGTGCAAAAGATTTTGCAAGTGCGAAACATATCCGCTGTTCCCATAAAAGTTTTTAGACTGGGTAAAAAAGTAAATGATAGGGCGAGACCTTTGAAAATTATATTTAATTCCGACGAGATTGCTTTGCAAGTTTTAAGAAGCAATGGCAATGATCCTAGTTCTCTGTATAAGTTTCGCTCTGATAGAACACAGAAACAAATTGCTTATTATAAGAAAATTAAAAGTGAATTGGAAGCACGGAAGTTAAAAGAGCCTGATTTAGTTATAAAATATAAGAATAATGTACCGTTTATTACTTCAAATAGAGCTGTGAATAACGCTTTGCCAAAAAACTAAATATTTATTATCAAAATTGTGGGGGTATGAGATCTAAACTAAAAGATCTACTATTATCTGTTAATGTATGTGTTTATGATGTCATTATTTTTTGTGAAACCTGGCTCTATGATAATATTAGTAATGATCAACTGCCATTTTCCAATTTTAATGTTTATAGAACAAATCGTACGATAAAAGGTGAATCTAAAGGTGGGGGCATATTAATTGCCATAAATAAATGCTTTTAGTCTGTTGATTGTAATCAAACTGAACATTTGTTTGTATCTTTATCTGTGAATAAAACTTTGTATGTGATTGGTGCGGTATACATTCCTCCTCGTGCCCCTATTGACACTTACATTAGTCACTGTAAATCTTTGGAAGATATATGTGAATCTTATAGTAACATATTAATATGTGGCGATTACAACCTGCCAACTATAAATTGGGCTAATATGGCGGCTTGCCCTAACTCAAGGGAAGTTAACATTGTCCTAAGTACTTATCATTTCTGCAACTTTCATCAGTTAAATTCTATTCCAAACTCCAGAGGAGTATATTTAGACTTAATTTTTTCACAAATACCGAACACTTGTGTGGATTTGGCCAGTGATAAGCTGCTTACCCCTAGTGTTCACCATTATGCATACTCACTTTTATTAAGCATTGATCCAAGCCATAATCTCAAAATGTATAATAAGGTGTACTTTTATGCACGTGCAAATTATGAAGCCCTTAACGCATACTTTAACACCATTGATTGGAACCAATTATTTAGCAAAATTAATATTGAGGTCGCCACCAATGCCTTTTATTCCGTTCTTCATGAAGCGATTGAACGTTATGTTCCATCTAAAGTTATGTTTATAAATAATGATACATTCCCTAAATGGATGAATTATGAACTTAAACAACTTATCCGTAGAAAAAAATTTGCCCATATGGTATATAAAAAAAGTAATTTGCAAAGGGATTATGCGAAATTTGCGTCACTACGTAAAGAATGCAAACAGTTAAGCGAAACCCTCTACAATAATTATCTGGCCGTTATTGAATCGCGTATCAATTTAAATCCGAAGTACTTCTGGCAGTATGTTAGGGATTTTCGAAATCAGCGTTCAGTACCTAGTATAATGCAATACAATGATACAACAGTAGAGGATGGACAAGCTATGGTTAATCTTTTTGCAAAATTTTTCTCAACTACTTATGTACACAATGATCCCAATTTTAGACATACCTACTTATCACCCGTCCTCGTGTTCTAATGGTAATTCCCTAAGTCTTAGAGTAACTGTAGAGGAAGTTTTTAATTCCATACAAGCTCTTACTATGAGTTATACCTCTGGTCCGGATAAGATTCCAAATTGTTTCTTAAGATGTTGCATTTTTTCGCTTTGCAATCCTATTCATCTTCTTTTTAGTAAATCCTTAGTGTCTGGTAAACTTCCTAGCTTATGGAAAACTTGCTTCATACATCCCATATTCAAATCTGGTGATCGTAGTGTAACTGATAATTATAGGGGAATTAGTATTCAATCGGCGATACGGATACCCAAACTTCTTGATAAGATTGTAGCGCGCCAAATTTCTTGGTTTTCTAGAAACATTATTTCTCCCAAACAGCACGGTTTTGTCTCGGGAAGATCCACAATCACCAATTTGTTTGTTTACGAGCAATTTCTGTCTAAAGTCCTGGATGAAAAGAAACAAGTAGATGTTACTTATACTGATTTTTCTAAGGCGTTTGACAAAATTAGTATCTCGATTTTAATTGACAAACTTCGAATTACAGGGATAACAGGATTATCACTAAACTGGATTTCTTCATTTCTGAGTGATAGAAGACAAGTTGTCCGAGTAGGTAACTTCCAGTCTATACAAATAACGCCTACGTCTGGAGTCCCCCAGGGTTTCCACTGTGGGCCCGTTTTATTTTTGTTATTCATCAATGATATCGTGGATGTAATCGCACAATGTGACTGTTTAATGTATGCGGATGATTTAAAAATTTTTCACTCTATACAATCTGAATTAGATTGCATTAATTTACAGTCAGATCTCAATCGTATATCTTCGTGGTGTGCAACTAATAGACTACAATTGAATGTATAAAAGTGTGCGGCAATGTCGTTTTATAGAATAAAATCCCCTATTACATTTAACTATTACCTAGACAATCAATTGTTACAAAAGAAATCTGAAATTAGTGATTTAGGAGTTATTTTCGATCGACGACTAAATTTCAATTCCCACATTGACGCTACTTACAATAAATTAATACGCAGTTGGGGTCTTGTTTGGTTTATTGCTAAAGATTTGAACGTACAATGTTTGAAACTACTTTTCTGTTCAATTGTTCTATGCCATGCCGACTACGGATCGGTATTGTGGTCTCCGTTCACTGACCAAAATCGTAAGAAGCTAGAAACAGTACTGAAGAAATTTCTTAGAACAATGGAATATAAGCCTGGAATTCCACATATCCAAGGAGCTTACGCATCAATTAGATCGGATTTGAGCCTACATTCCTTGGAAAACCGGAGACGCATTGCCGACCTATGTTTTTTACACAAACTTCTAAATGGTGCTATTGATTGTCCTGAAATTCTTAGTTTGGTGGATTTTATGTTCCTAGGACTACATGCGTCACCAGAAATATACCAGGCTTCAGAATTAAACAATTTTCGAGCAATGTGTCTAGGAATAATCCTTTAACAAGAATTTTGGCCGATGCAAACTATTTTTGGAAATTGCCGTGGTTTAATCTGTTTAATTCTGATTATCAGGCTTATAAAATTAACCTCAAACGTAATATTGATTACTAAGTATTTTTTGGTTTTATTCTTTTGTGTGATTTCTAGTTTTCTATTTTAGTAGGTATGAATATGCACTAGTGAGTTACCATGACTGTTAAAGTTTGCCCGCCCATCGAATATTGTTTATTGAGGTCCTCTAATCAAATATGTAAGGGAGGCCGGTGTTTCCACCGGTAACTTCCGGTTTCATGATGTCATAAAGTGCGCTAATTCGGAAAGCTCCTTCTATCTCAGTAACCACTTGTCTGATTTTCATGATCTTGGGCTCATTGGAAAGATATTAAAATAAGACAGAACTTTTATGAGAAATGCAAATCGCGTTTCGTGAACGGTTTTCGCGAAATTTGCTAAAATTTGAAAAATTCGCAAATTATTTTTTTCCTTTATGTAAAACGTTATTAAAACATAACTTACGAATAAACATTTTTATAACCTGTTTCACCTACGGTTTTTTGCAAAATTTAAAAAAAAATCTTTTTTATTTGGATACTTGTAAATCACAAAAAACATTTTTGGAATTTGTTTCTTTCTCTTTTAAACCTAATAATCCCGGCCAATGAAAATTGCTTCCATTACCCTTCCGAGATGTAATCCGTTTTTATAGTACATCAGCCACCCATATTTTACGTATACACGGTGTCCATTTTTCGAGTGCGACTATGGGGATCTCACTTATCTTAAGAGATAGAAAGTTGGTTAAATGGGGGCAAAGTTGTCAATTTTCGTGCTGAATAACAATCTGAAAAGAAATTTGAAATATCTTCAGTTTTGAAGATATCGCAAAAAAACGACAATTTCTGATTTTCGTTTTTAATTTTTTTATGATAAAGTAATCGTAGTAGACATTTCTAATTAACACATTAGACGGACACTTTTTAATGGAGATTTCAAATATGGCATTTCAGTATAACGGAGAAACACGTAGCAACGTTAGTTTTTCTTATGGGCGCCATTTTGAATTTTCACATTTTGAGATTACGTCTTTTTTTCTCTTTACAACGATATATCACAAACATGGTGGTTCAGTATCATATTTTTCCTAAAAATACAATTTTTAATTTTTTGAGAAATGCTGCAACCAGACAGATGGATCAAACTGTCAAACTTTTGTTTACAACAAAAGAACGTTTTGTTTTTCCAAAGCAAAGAAAAAATGTGATATATCGTTGTAAAGAGAAAAAAAGACCCAAATGTCAAAATTCAATATGGCGCCTATAAGAAAAACTAAAGTTGCCACGTGTTTCTCCGTCATCTTGAAAGTAATTAAAAACAAGATGCCATATTTGAAATCTCCATTAAAAAGTGTCCGAATAATGTGTCAATTAGAAATTTCTACTACGATTAGTTTATCAAAAAAAAATTAAAAACAAAAATCAGAAATTTTCGTTTTTTTGCGATATTTTAAACTATTGAAGATATTTCAAATTTCGTTTCAGATTTTTATTCAGCACGGAAATTTGCAACTTTGCCGTAATTTAACCAACTTTCTATCTCTTAAGATAAGCGAGATCCCCATAGTGGCACTCGAAAAATGGACACCGTGTATAATGTTTAAAAAATGGACTGCTAATAAAATAATATGCAAGAAAATACAGTAATAAGGAAATATTAATGTAGATTAGAAATATTGAAACAATAAGTTCTGCCTAAGTAGTAAATTATATCTCGTAGGTCCCTTATTCTCTTATCCTATTGTATCACAACAGTGTAATATTTTTTTCTCCAACCACCTGAATAAGACGCTATTTTGTCACACTTTTTGGTACAAAAAATGGGCGATTTCGGGAGTCGTCGGTATCACCATGGTAACTGTCCAAAAAGTAGGTAAACACTTTTCGACTAGTCCAAAAAGTAAAAATTTAATTGCTTGGGGGTTTGTTGTCCATATGGGAAGAAGCCTTCGATCTTTCTTTTGCCAGCCATGTTCAAGTGCATCTGGATCTGGCGCGCTAATTTCTGCTTTGAAAGCCAATACCCAAATGCTTGTCTAATAGATTGCTCGTCTGCAGTGTAAGTAGAAGTAGTGCATTTTTGGTCAATAACCTCTTTATGTGGGCAATCTAGAATACCTGACTTCTTTAGGGGTACATTTTTTCATAAGAAAGGGAAGGGATAAATTCTTGCACTTCATGTGCGAAAAACTCATCGATGTATCCTTTCTTTGACTGTGTGGCTACGTACATCTTGCCTAGAACAGACGCAGTTTCTCTTAACATTCCAATTTTTTGTGGCTGTGTTCTCTTCCGCTTTGGTGCTTGGAACAGATGGAAGATATTTTTCTTTATAGAAACATCAAATTACTTTAGTCCCATCGATGATGACCTCCTTTACGTAAGTTTTGTATTGAATCATCCCATAAATTGAGAAAGAAGGGATGTTGGTAATCTTTTTAAATCCCAAAAGTAAATGGGAATTGGTTTAAAAGAGAAAGAAGCAGGTTATAATAATGTTTTGCGTAAGTTACAAATAAGTATTAATAACGTTTTACCTGTGAAAAAAATAATTTTAGCAAATTTCGTGAAAACCGTTCGCGGAACGCGATTTGCACTTCTCATCAAAGTTCTGTCTTATTTTAATATCTTTCCAATGAGCCCAAGATCATGAAAATCAGACAAGTGGTTACTGAGATACAAGCGTTTTTCCGAATTAGCGAAATTGCGAACTTTATGACGTCATCAAACCGAAAGTTACCGGTGGATCCATCGGCCTCCCTTCCAAATTTGATTGGAGGACCCCAATAAACAATATTCGATGGGCGGCCAAACTTTAACAGCCCTGGTAACACACTTGGGTTTTTAACATTGTATTCATACCTACTATTTGTATTGTCTTTTAGCGAAGGTTTATTAGGTTGAAAATCAATTTATGTTAAATTAGCTAAGAACATGGTTTTTTTTGTGGTATTTAATGTAACAGGGGAATTCCGTAAATATATTATTATTATGGTCGGTGTTTCTTGTGAGAACTCAGGTCTAGCCTGGTTAACTAATCGCACGGATTAAAATCAAGTAACGATTAGTGTCTGTGTCTGTGTCTGGTGAAGTTATGTAGGGTTATTGGAAATGGAAATTATTATTATTATTATTATTAAAAAGGGTTCCAAATAAATTTGACCCACTGAGTAAGACGAAACAACGCTATCGAAGATCAAGCACAAAATATTCATCCGCTAACTACTAAATTCACCCATTTTAATGGCAGCAAAATGAAAGTGGTAATGCGTTCATTGATAAGAACGTATCATGCGAATATGGCGGTTATTGTTAACATTCTGAATGGACGAAAACGTGATAACGTTCCTGATGCAACACAATGTACGCTTTGTGCAAGAAACGTGCTGTGATGTATAAAGTGTCATCAGTAAAATATGTTAGGCTGTTTAATAAATGCAAGAAAATCTCTAAAGTAATCAAGTGAAGATGAGCTGCAAATGACTTTCGGGTTGTTCAGAATGTCACGGTTGCGGTTAGTTGATGCACATGCAGCACGTAACAATGTTCATTAGTGTTCGTTTCACTTTTGCAGCTTCCTGATCTAGTTCGCATCCATTGTACGTTCAGCCGTATATCTACATGTAAACCCCTGCCATTGTGCTCCGATCGCCATTGTTGGCAGTCATACAAGTATACGGAATTCACACTAACATACCTACCACTCGCAAAGTCGTCGGAAAACGTCTTCGATTCTCATCCCTCAGCGAAACTGGGACGCCTGTCCTCGTTTTTTAGTAATGCAATAAAACACGTCTTAATTTTGTATTTATGGAAGTTTTTTTTTCAAATTACTGCTTATCCAGAGAATTACGCTAGCGCTCCCCCGGGTTAAGTTTCCAGTATACGATATTTTCGAATTAATAATTTACAGATACAGAAATTTTCCTCCCTTCAAAAGGCGAAATTTAGATTAGGCGCGGCAGCGTCGCATTTCAATGTAGTCTTATTCAAAAATGTTACACGCTCCCATATAATAAAATTTCCATTAAAAAGTTATGATTCCCAGATCTGATTTTATATCTTTTACCTACCCTTCTATCGACTACCGACGCTATTGAACTAAAAATTTTAATGAGAAGCGAAATCGGAAATAGGTACGCGTCCTCACGAACATCCATTTTTTTTCCTATCTAACTTGATTAATCGTCAAACGCGTTTACAAGATCAAATTGGCATTGTTAGGCAGTCGGCTTAATTAACGAACGACAAAACGGATCGGACTCGCCTCGGAATTTTGTCATAAAACGTGATTGTGTTGTCAGCATTTTATTTTAGCCGGTGGCGAATAAATTTCACCTAACTCGAGATTTTTTAATTAATTTTTCACGCATTTTTCAAAGGTTGTTTTTTTGTTTTGTTAACTTCGACTTTCGCAATTTACGCTAATTGTCCGTATCTAAATTTAAAGTCGGAATATCGCGCATTGGGCTTGTTAATTCATTTAGAAATCTGAACCGTTCAAACCTCGGCTTTAAAACATTTATGAGATCTTTATTTAGATGTTCTCCAAAGTTTTCCACATTATGTTCGTAAGAGTACATTGAATTTCAGCCCAATTTATTTATATTTTATACATTTTTTTTTTCAATTTCTATAGGTACCTACGTAAGAGTAAAAAGGCTTCATATTCTAACAACGAGAGGGCATTTTTATGTATTCCGCCGTTTCTGTAAACAGATATACCTTAAAAACTTCTTTAGGTTGCTCTAGTAACAGAAACTTTCAGGTAATGATTCTGGATTATCTGATCAGATTTTGGATTATCTGGTACGAAATTGTTTCGACCAGAATTAGCAATTCGCATCCTTCCTGTATGAATAATTTTTGACACTTAGTCACTAATTTAGTTACTAATTTTATAATGCTTCTGTGTTGAAGTTTTACACCACCCATTTTTGCCATTCAAACTGCTACCAAAATTAAAGTAATCGTAAACGGTTTACAGAAACCGCATTTCCACTTGCATTCATTTCCTATTTGTAAGATGCAACTTTTGTTAAAATTGTAAAAATCTGGCCACAAATATGAAAGATAGCGTTGCACATGTGCAATCCATTTTTGACGTGCTACTTCAATTTCAGTTTATAAGAAGAGTTTCATTTCAATGCTTTTCTAAATAAGAAAGTTGGAACTGTACATGCGCAAAACCAAATTTTGAAATTAGCGTTAAATTTGCTTTTATTCGAAGTGGCTATGTATCAAATTTCATTTAAATACTTTTATAATTAAAAAAGTTTGCAATTTGGTTTATAAATGGTCGAGATGCGAAAAGGGCACTGTGAATTTTGAATCGATTCGATTCAACTTTTGGCATTGCGTATTATATGGCTAAGGCTATGCCCATATTGAATTTCATGCAATTCAGTTCATAACTAACGGAGATGTAAAAGCGATTGGACATTTCTAAACAAAGTTATTGTTCACACGGACAGATAGAGGAACAGACAGACAAAGGAACAGACGCACAGACCAACCGGCAGGCGACAGATAGCAATGCAAAATTATAAACGATCTCTAGGATCGTTAATAAACGGCAAAAGTGTAAAATTATGAAACATGTAAAAAACGGTTTTTTGTGTTTTTTACAATAACTTTTTTTGTAAGCGGTACAGAAAAAATTCCTTCCTTGGTGCAAGACTCGACACCATAACGAACCAAATAGCGAAAAAAGTAGAACAATAGCTCTTAAGATAAAAAACTAGTAGCGTCTCAAAACGAGCGGACGGACGGACGGACGGACAAAGTGGCCACAATAGCGCATTGTTTTAAATTTTGAAATGCGCTAAAAAGATGCTCGAGAACTAACTATTCTTCCCATCTGAAGATAGCCCCTCATTTATAAAATTGTACAATAGTCATTAGAGTTCGACCCCCCCCCCCCCCCCAATAAAATTCTTGAGGAATCTTGGAAATTCTTGATAAATCTTTTTGAAAGTGGAACTTCAAGCAGCCCACAATTGCGTCAAAATTGCACTTCTTTCTCTGGAAGGATTACCAATATAGATTTAAAGTTCTGGAAAGTCGATGCAAAAGACCTCGTCAAATGTTCTGAAGTAAAAACGTTCAAAGTATTAGAAATTTATTTTGTTTTCATAGGTAGGTACGTTATTTTAATTAAATTAAAGGTCTTAACAAAAGGAACTGTCCCTTTCTTATTATTTAAAAAAATATAGGTCCTTTCTGATACATCAATATAACCAGGAAAAAGACTTTGGATCAAATGTCAGAAATGGGGGTCTAAAATTTTGTTTGATTGCGCCACTGGACTCTGCATAAAATATCTAATAAATAGGCATTTTTTACCAAAAAGCCAAACTTGTAATTAACTCTGTACATTCGATAATATTCTTATAGAAAAGAGACGAACGGTTATTTCTCACCAAGACGGCGCACCAGCTCATAATGCGATAATTAATGTTCGAAATTATTTAAATGATCTCGTAAATGGATGGGAACACAGGGACCGCCAGCACGTTCACCCGACTTATACCCATCGGATTTCTCTTTGTGGAGCTTTTTGATTTGTAAATATCCTTCTACAACTGAGGAAGAATTACGGGAAAATGTAGAAAGCGCGTTTGAAGACGTTAGATCTTTGAGAGAGAGAGAGATGCAACATGTGCATTTCCCATAAAGGAGGGCACTTTGAAAAATATTTGTAGATTTTATTCAATATCAGCAAGTTCGCTGTTTTCTTTAAATCTTGATCAAGCTTATCTTTCAAGTGTTTCATAGGCAACTATATTTTTTGTTATTTATTTACAGGTTTATTTATATATAATTAAAAAAATTATTGTAGAGAGATACCTATTGAAAATACGTATGACAGATTATACATTTTCGGAAAGCTCGCAAAACAGTCAACTATACTTTGAGTTACAGCGCAGTTACAAAAAGGTCTAGAAACAAACGACTGACGGCATTGATTTATATGTTAAAAAGTGCCTAAATAATGGTAAAGCGGTTTCGTTTCAGCTTAAAAAATGAAGGAGTAGTAAATTTGAGCAATTTTCAGATTTTCACTATAGGAGAATAACGAAAGACGCCAGCTTATTTCTGGATGTCAATGAATTCCTCTACTGAAAATCGTATACGATTTGTCGTAACTTGTAACATTTTACGGTTAAATGTAAAATCTCATTATTAAGAAGTTTCAGTGCCTTTGAGGGGCCATCTCCAAAATTTTCCGAATTTCTAAAAGAAACTTACAAAATTTGTCTACTAAAAATGGTCATAGAATACAAAAAAACCCTCTTAATTTGTTTATTATAAGATTTGCCACAAAACTGGTAAGGGGCTGTCCATAACTCAAGCCAGAACTTCAATTATGCACAAACAAATTTGTTTGTATTGAAATCTTATCCAAGTGGCGTAGTAAAAAAACTATTTGATCTTAACTTGGTATTTTTTAAATGTAACCCCCTGTATATCTTACCTTTTTTGCATTCTTTTTCCTGATTGCATTGATGTATCTAACCTATATTTCTTTTAATTATAGCCATGAAAATCTTAAAAACCTTAATTTTTACTGTTTTTAAATAGTAGGCCATGGATTCATGGATATTTTGTTTTGTTTATTGTATCCATGGTAACTAAGGCAGCCGATACCATTCAATAAATGGCTGACGGTAGAAACATATCATTTCAAAGTTTTGAAAAGTATTATATAATCATATAATATATAAAAACAAAATATATACAATGTGATACTTAAGAACTTTTGTTTATCCTAATGGAAATCATAGTTCGTTGCTACATTATGATATACTACTTGCTACACGGTGCCCAACGATGATATAGTGTGATATAAGAATATTGCCCCCATTTTTTAGTATAGAATCCATTGTAAAACAGCAAAAAGGGGGTTTCGTTTAAAAAATAGAGTTTTTGCATTTTCTACTACTGGACAATCTGTACACTCTGAACAACTTTTTTGGACATTTTCTACAGGTAAGGCTCTATTTAAACAAACCCTGAAATTAGATCTACTTCGTGTTCTTTATAAAAGACAATGTACTTGCTTTCGAGGATTTCTAAGAAACTTGAATAATTCAAAAACCTCGATTTAAGTTTATGGTCTGCTGTATCAAATACCAAAATAAATAAAAAGTAGGTCAACCCTTAGGTGGGCCAATTTCCGATACAAGAAGTGGTATAACATTGGAAATTTTTTATCTGAATCGGGCTGATTGGATAACCCATGTACAGAGAGATTCTATATACCACTAAAATTCATAAAAGACATCTCAAAATCCTCAAACTACTAAACATATTTTTGGAAATTTATTTTGTGTACCAAATTTCCTTTGAAATTCGAGTATTTTTTGGAAATTGATCAATATTCAGTAACCTGTAATGCAACAAAACAAACTAGTTTCTGTATAAGTTTTAAAAATTTATCATATAAATACCGCGAGAAATACTGTATTAGAAAAACAAAATTTCAATATTTAAGAGTGGAAAGATTCAAAGAAATTATTTTATCAGTAGAACATTGATGCAAGGTTTTAAAACGTCGAGATTGAAGGGCACACAAAGTCGCGGTTTAAATGCAATGCAGCTTATTAGATTTCCACTTTAAACCCTGCACTTAAAAAATTCGAGCACGAAGACTGAAATAATTTAAAGCATGGATCATCATGGATCAAGCCAAAATGTCAAAATTCGAGGGTTGAAAAGTGAACAAAAATACATTTTCAGTTCTGAATTGAAATTTTAGAGTAAGTACAGGAATTGTAAGCTGCGGCAGCTTTAACATTTCCTAAATTTGTAATTTTAAAATCTGAAGAACAAAAACTGTACATAAAATAAACCGATACAACAGAATATCGAATGATCCTCAGTATTACCATGACTTTTTTAACGGTCATTTATTTTAAACATATTATAATGCGTAAAATTAATATCTTGGGCAATGCTCTTGGTCTTTTTTTCTAACGATTTCGGTGCAAGAATAACAACTTTGATATATTTTCAGCAAAATCCATGTGGTATAATGCTCTTGGTCTATTTCCCAACGATTTTGATGCATGAATAATGATTTTGGTATGCTTTCATTAAAATACATGTGACCTCAGAAAAAGAATTTAACATATTTGAAAATTCAGAAAGAGCAAAAACGTACGAAATCAAATTTTCGTGCAAAGCGGAAAAGTCGAGACACATTTTTTTGTATCGAGCATTTTTATCGTCACATGCGTATCGCAAACGGGGCGATGCAAACCATGAACTTTCGCTAAAGAATGGTTTGAATATGTGTGCCTATTGGAGGTATTAATGCTGTATTATTATTAATTCCGTTTTGACAAAATTTAGGATACTAATTTTACATATTAAATAAAGCTTGTTCAAATTGTGCATCTGTTGTATTATGGGCAATTACGTCCCCAGTACGAAACACAAACTTTAATTTAAATAATTAATAGATATTGGTGAATGTGCTTACTTTTAATTTAGACGTACCGTATTAAAGCCGCCAAGTGTATCATAAAACCCATTAGAGTCTTACAAAGTATCACCCGTTGATCGTAACACCTCCCTTAGTGTATTATTATCCGCTCTAAAACCAAACGACCACCAGATTCTTTTCGCTACATCGTTACGATCCGCACGTTTCGGTGTTAATGACATCGTAAAAAAAGCAGAAAACTCAAATCAATTTTCAATTTTTCTTTGCATTCGAGCTGGTGATCGTCATTTTCACACTTCAAAAATGTATGGAGATAATTGAAAATTTAATTAAGAGCAAACTCCCCCTTACATGTTTTGTAACTCGCCATTACGTTACTGTTACTTTTCCACTTTAAACTTTAAATCGCCTTGCTTTATGACAAAAGTTTTAGCATTACAAAGCATCAGGCAGAAAAGGTAGCGGCGCGAGAACCAAAAGCATAATTACTCCTTGTTTTCAAAATTAGGACAGCGTAAATGCAAATACAAAAGATTATTGTATGTCCTCGTAGAACAGAACGCGAACGAATTGGCACCGAGGAAAGGGGAGTCGATGAAGATGTAGAGTTTGTTGAATCACGTACACGTTTGCGGCAACTTGATCGATTAGACTTTCCATCATTGACCACTTCCTACAATTCGCAGTCTTAGTTTGCAATATCCCTTGTACTTCCACCCTCATAAAAGTACCTCGACTTTCCGTATGTCGTTATTTTTCTACGTGACTGTGAAGTTGTTCAAGCGTTGTGTATGAATGATTACAGTTACAGGGGTAGTAAAATGTGAAACATTTCGAATTTGTACGGCAACAGAAATATCCAATTAGCATTCAACTAGAAACAGTGTACTAACCAGAATTTTCTGCTAATTAGCGACCTTTGCGGAATACCTACGCACCACGACTACAAAATTTTAACTATATACGCTCAGAAAACGTAAATTATCCAAGTCAGTTTTTTAGGAGTCTTAGGTAATGTCATTCACATATTATAACATCGTAATTTACTCGTACGTTTAATATTATGTTCGGTTTGGTTATTGTTGGTCATTGGCTAGGAAACTTGAAAGTTAGGGACACGCAGTGCGTAAATAAAAAATTGTAACAAGAAAGGCTTATATCGAGCATCGACTAAAGTCCAGTAATAATATTTGGCATGATTTAAAAACAATTAATATATATAGCAAATCTTCGCGTACCGAAATCCCAGTATTTTTGAGTGATGTCCATAAGATTAGTGATTTCTTCGCTACACCTACAACGCAAGTAAATGGAGGAGAGCTAACTCAATATTACAATAATAATCTTATAAAAGACCTAAGCTCACAATTCGAATTCCAGGAAGTAACAGATTTTGATGTGGTCAAGTATGTCAACAAAATTTCTACTAAATCTGTAGGGCTTGATGGCATCAGTGTCAAAATGTTAATTGTGTGTATTCCCTGTATTACACCTTATTTAACGTATCTGATAAATTATTGTTTAAGACATAACGAATTTCCAAAAATTTGGAAGAAGGCCAAGATTATCCCATTACTAAAGGCAACTGTTCCCAAAAGCTATAAAGACTTGCGTCCAATAAGTATATTGCCGGTGCTGTCAAAGGTCTTGGAGAAAATGATGACTGACCAGATTAAGCAATATTTAACTTGCTTTGATATCTTAGCTTCTACTCAATCTGGATTTCGACAGGGTTACAGCTGTGCCACGTCGCTACTTAATATTACAGACAACATACTGACTGCCCTAGACTCGGGAAAACTATCATCTCTAGTTCAACTTGATTTCTCCAAGGCTTTTGACACTATCAATCATGAGATATTAATTAGCCTCTTACATTACATCGAGTTCAGCGAAAATGCTCGTTTATTAATAAAACATTTTTAAAATCAAAGAACCCAACAAGTGGTTTTAAATGATCAGGAATCGGCGCCAGCTAATCTTCTTTCAGGGGTACCCCAGGGTTCCGTACTCGGACCGCTGTTATTTATTATTTACACTTTTAACTTTGGTAAATCACTGAAATACACTAAATTTCATCAATATGCTGATGACACACAAATACAATTTGATTTCTTCGACTATGAAACAAAACTTGCAAATAAATATATAAATGAGGACATTCAAACTCTTGTGAATTTATCTGAAGAACATGAGCTGCAAATCAATCCTGTAAAATTTTCTACGATTTTATTTGGCAAGATAAATGCCCGAAATATTGCAAAACATGAGATTTGTGTGAAAGTCAAAGACAATCAATTGTCAAACGTAGATTGTGTTAAAAGTCTGGGTTTATATATTGATTCCGGATTACGATTTAAACGCCATATAACCTCTATTATATCTAACGTGTTTACCAACCTAAAAGTGATATATAATAACAGACACATACTCAATAAAAAAGTAAAAAGTATATTATGTGACTCAATAGTGCTGTCTCATTTTAACTACTGTGATTCGGTGTATGGTGCATGCCTCGACAGTACCGATGTTAGACGTATACAACGAATGCAAAATTCTTGTATGCGTCTGATATTCGGAATAAGAAAATATGATCGCATTTCCCATAGATTATCTGATCTGAAATGGTTAAATATGGCGAACAGAAGGAAATACAATTCTCTAGTTTTATTTCACAAAATAATCTGGAGCAAAACACCAAGGTATTTGTATAGTAAGATCCATTTTAGCTCGAACCCTAGATTCAATCTCTTGATTACACCTCCCTTCCACAAAACAGCACTATTTGAAAGGTCCTTTACCTATAATATTGCGAAGCTGTATAATGATTTGCCGAGTAATCTAAAAAAGTTATCTGTTAGGTCTTTTAAAATTCAGTTACACAGTTTCTTAATCAATTCTCAAAATCATTCGTAATAAATTGAAATCATATTAATCTTTAGTACCAATTTTGTTACAGAATATGCTTCTTGTTTTGCTTTGTTTTTGTTTTTTTTTTTCTCTTTTTCCTCTTTCAATAGAAATTTCTTTATCATTTTATGATTTTATCTTTCAACAATGATTAATGTATGTATTCGATCCAAATACGATATTACGTTTATTTTTTGTTTTTTTTTGCACTCGTACAAGATAAATGGTTTTAATTATAATTTTTCAGTCATTTCACGTTCATTTATAGTTATAAGATGTAAAATTATAGTAAGGGTTAAGTGGTAGAGCAGGGCTTGAGGGCGAATTTCGTCATTAGCATCTGAACTTCGCCCTTTTAGTTGCGTACATAGTATATGTATAGTAAATAATGTTTTATCGTAAAAATAACTGTACGTGATTAATAAATGGCATTATTATTATTATTATAGATAACGCGGAGAAATCTAAAATCTACACAAAATTACTCGAAACGTTTTCCGTTGGTAACAATGACGAAGATATAAATCATATACATAAATAATCAGAAGTCCACAATTCGTTCGCTTTGTATTGGAAAAGACATTAATTTGTCAATTTTTGCTAATTCGTAGTTACATATTCATGATATTTTGAAGCCATCACATTCATCTCCCTCGGATGCCATTCGTTCTAATAATGGAGTTGAATTTAAATGTAAATTTGTTAAATATTGAAGCTTAATAACTTGATATACTTGTCCAGGTGCCAAACCTTTTATCGAAGCTTTCTGATATCAGTAATCTGTCATCGTGAATCGATTACGGTGTGTTGGGCTAGGTGTGTAATGAGCATCATCTACTGATAGTTATCATAATTGGATGCATAAGTTGTATATATGTAATGACAGGAGTCATGCACGGTACATTTTGCATGAAAATCATCGGAAACGTGTAGTCCAGGATTGATGTGAAATTGATCCATCAAAAGAAAAGTTGTTCGGGATGTAAAATTATGACGTTCTACAAAATTTCTAAGCACACCAAAGAGAACTTAATTTCACAACTTTAAATTAAAAGTTTGTATTATAAGACGATAAAAGGATGTTTTAACCATTGAGTGAATTAACTGTCACGAGATGGTTAGTTTCCTTTTATCGTCATCTATAATACAAAAGTTTATTTTATAGCAGAAGCCATATAAATTAGAAAAGCTTCTGCCAATTCTGAATTTAATTTAGACGTCAAAAATAGCAAGCTTAGTTTCTTCCAAAGAAAGATAACTTGGTTGGTTGACCAAATATTTCGGACGCCTATCGCTGTCCTTCTTCAGTGGACCCAACATTGATGTAATAAACACGTTCAGATTTTTAAAACTAAACGGATACACAAATATGGTGGGCTCCTCTATTTTAAAATTGATATTAGCAGGTGGACATTATGACTTACATTAGAATTATTTACATTTAGTCCAGGCTAAATAGCTCTAAAATGATTTATTTTCAAAAAAAATTAGTTACCGGGCGAAACCGGGTTTTTCAGGCAGGTGAAATGAATAGAAATTGGGAAAAAATAATTAAAACAGCTGAATTTTTCCGCGGGTGAAATCACGGGGGTTGAAAGGGGTGGAAAGTGGTATTTTGCAAATTGTGGCAAAACTATTAATTTTAGACGAAAATGTTAAATATAAAAGTTATAGAGATTAAAAAAATGAGCAACTTTTGTATCTGCACTATTTTCACATAACCTCCAATTTTCCTAGAAAAACCGGAAAAACTGTTTTTTTCGTTTTTTATGCTTATTTTTGCGAAAAAATGTCGTAGGGGTTTGAAATTTGGAGGTAACATAGCCTGTTTTATGATAAAACAGAAGATAATTGTTTGGGCCCATAAAGTTGAACCGTTTCCAAGATCTCACGATTTCTGTAAAAAATCACCTCTTTTTCAAGGGGATGAAAAATCTATTTTTTTTATCGTACAGAGGTGCGCGGGGTAGCAAAATTTTCGTAACGACTTACATTTTAATAATCAAAAATAAAAAATATTATTCCAATAGAAAAATTTCAAGAAAAGCGGCAAAAACGGGGGGAACAGTTTTAAGATACACCGTTTTTGACAGTAGGTAAATAGGCTTTTTTGCAAATTAATTAACGTGTTGGATCGGCGCTAATAAAAAGTTTTGGAAATCTGTCTTCTCTCTCCTCTTTAATGTTGCTAAAATATTTCCTTTTGTTTCCCAGTGCCCAACTGCCTTAATTAAAACATCTTTATTATTTCTTTTTTCTGCGCATTTTTACTGCAATAAAAGCAATTCGAAGTAAAATCGAATTCTTTTGCTTCCTGAACAATATGTTTTTGTTCACTTTTTCTTCCTGCCTGTTTTACAGCTGATGGGATTAAGCTGGGCCTGTTGATCGTTAATTTACAGGAATTATGAATAAAATCCTCATAAAGTTTATTCCTGCAGGTTTGACATCTCAAATCATTTGCTTTTGGCCGGTAAAAACCAACGTTCTTATTGCAGATTTTGCAAGTTTATCAACAGGCCCAACGCAATTGCATCAGCTATAAAACAAGAGGAAGAAGAGTCAGTGAAATAAATTGTTCAAGAATCAGGAAGCAAGATACATAATTCCGAGCGTAATTCGATTTCATTTCGAATTGCTTTTATTGCAGTAAAAATGCAGAAAAAAGAAATAATAAAGATGTTTTAACTAAAACAGTTGAGCATAAGATAACAAAAGAGAATATTTATGCAAACATTAAAGAGAAGGAAGAAGACAGATTTCGAAAAAATCTTTATTAACATCCAACATGTTGATTTATCATGTCAAAAACCGTGTATATCTTAAAACTGGTTTTCCGGTTTTTGGCGATTTTTTCGAATTTTTGCTATAGGAATAATATTTTTTTATTTTTGTTTATTAAAATATAAGTCTTCCCGAAAATTTTACTACTCCGCGCACCTCTGTACGATGAAAAAAAATAGATTTTTCATCCCCTTGAAAAAGAGGTGTTTTTTTCAGAAATCGTGAGATCTTGGAAACGGTACAACTTTATGGACCCAAACAATCATCTTCTGTTTTATCATAAAACAGGCTATGTTACCTCCAAATTTCAAACTCCTACGACATTTTTTCGCAAAAATAAGAATAAAAAACAAAAAAACAGTTTTTCCGGTTTTTCTAGGAAAATTGAAGGTTATGTGAAAATAGTGCAGATACAAAAGTTGCTCATTTTTTTTAATCTCTATAACTTTTACATTTAACATTTTCGTCTAAAATCAATAGTTTTACCACAATTTGCAAAATACCACTTTCCACCCCTTTCAACCCCCGTGATTTCAGCCGCGGAAAAATTCAGCTGTTTTAATTATTTTTTCCCAAATTCTATTCATTCCACCTGCCTGAAAAACCAGGTTTCGCCCGGTAACTAATTTTTTTCATACAAAAATATTATATAGCCTGGACTAATTTCCTTTGATTCTTAATCCTAGTGGGTCGTTCTTGGAACGGGGTGGATGTCTTTATCCTTCAAATCAAATCATTGAACCGCAGTGAATAAATAACTATTAGTCCACCCCAATTCTTTTATTATCAATCCTGGGACACGTTGTGTGTCAATACATTTTAATGCATTCGACTAGCAAACCTCCACCTCTTGTTTTTTATAAAGGGTAATTTGAATTCTTTGTCTCTTACCTTATGAATGAAGCCTCTTTATACAGTTGGACTGTTACGGTTAATTACAAAATTTTATTCCTTCACGCCAAGGCCAAAAAGCGTCGTGTAATTGAAAATATTCACACCCGTTACAATAATGACGTCACACGAACAAATAAGTAGGGTAGTAGTAGTACTTTGGGGGCTGTAAAAGAGCCAAAAGTCTTCGTCCGGAAAATTGATGGCAACCATTTTTTTGTACTAGGGCGTTTCGTTTATTGAATACGTGACAAAAGAAACCACGATTCATTTCGAAGTTTGAAGAAGGCCATAGTAAAATGACCGAATTCATGGCGACCAAAAGCTCCTTTTGAATGAAATAAGAAAGCTAATATCAAGCTTTGTAAAATCTGTGACAAACAACAAAATTTTACTTCTCCACAATTTTTCTCTCTTGACATTTCTTCTTAAAATGCTTAGTTTTAGAGTTATTGAAAAAAAATTCAAAAACGGTAGATTTTCGCCACTTAGGGGGTAGTTTTGGGGTGACGGGTTCAACGCACCTCCTCTTGCGCCGAGAGTAAGTTGCCTGAGTGCATGTTAAATTTCTATCCTGATGATAATTTTGTGACATTTATTGGTGACTAACCATAATTAAAGGTTGGCAAATGAAATTAAAACAGAAATGATGAATAATGAATTCATAAATTAAATAGGTACACGAGAAAAATCAATAATCTTCCAAAAAGTGCAAATATATCGATATGAGAAAATGTGAAAAGAGGGTCGACATTGTCCTTGTTAGATATCATATCAAGCACATCATATATTTGCAAAAGAAATTGCAATAACAATTGTTTACACGTCAATAAAAATAATATATAAATATAACACATAAATATAACGCAAACTCACAAGTAATTACAAGAAAGACGAATATATAGCAGCAACAACTATGATAATATAACTTTAAAATATAAAATTTGGACGCAGAAGGATGTTACAGGAAATTTTCAAAATGGGAACTCGCTCTCGAAATTGAAAATAACCATAAATGTTTTATAACATATTTCACGCAGTAAAAACCCAATCTGCTCACATGATAATCCTTAGCCTGATACAGATGATTTCATCCTAGGAATCTATTTCTAGCTCGTCTAGGTTGTTTAGGAGTGTGGTTTGAATGATCTTATGACTTATATAAGAGGAAATACATTTCAGGAGGTCATTTGGCTGCTCAATCCCTTAGCGAAAACATTTGTCGTATTTTGCCATCATTACACTCAACTAGCTGATTGGGTTCGAAATAGTTTACAAGCTGCATCCTTGAATTTTGTACAGAAAGCTCTTTTGCTTTTTTGATAACTTATGTTAACATTTGCTTTTTCGTATTAAATAATTTTTTTTGTTAACAGTTCTTGTTTTTATTTCAATTATTTTATATTCTTGTAACAATTGACTAGCTATTTTAATCTTTAAACAAACATAAGAAGCAATTGGATATTGTCATTAAAATAGTTCCAAAGCATAATTTGTTCAGTCTATTTACTAGATATCTAAAGAGGTGGGGTATAAAAAATAATTGGACCAACAAAGCTGCTGGCAACATCCAGAATTATATTCTGCAAGCTTTTCAGAGTTCAAAACTATTTACAGAATGCGGTCCTCATATTTTGCACACTCAAGTGTATCTAGCGCCCGATCTATTTGGGGTTTGTCCATTTTGCAAAAAAAATTTAAAAATTCCTACCACGAAAGGGTGCACCCCTAAATGGAGGGTAGGAAAAAAATTCTGATTTCGTCAAAATTGGTGTCTGGGGGTTAAAAAGAACAGTCCATAAAATATGCCCTTCATGTATTATCTTGAATAGATAATTTAAAACAAAAAAACTCCTTCATATATTGAATGCATTTTAATTTACCGCCTCTGAAAACTACAGGGTTCAAGTTGCCAGGAGTGCTATTTTTTACTTGCAGAATTATACACTTTTTATACTTGTGGATAACAGATAACATACTATTTTCCATTTCGTTGTGGAAGTTCGGTATTTCATCGTTTCAGTATAGGACTGTGTCGCTTTTATATGAAGGTTTGCTGCCCTCCAGTTATTTTCATCTAGCATCCAATAAACTGAAATGTTTGTGTATCGCTGCTAATGTCGGTTGATGACTGAAAGTTGTTCTTTGCATTCTCGATCAAATTCAACCAAGTTAAACGTAATATTATAAAGCCCATTTACGTACACCACCCTCATTTAAATAATATACTTGCTTAATTCTCCCAATATTGATTTTGAGAATTATAATGTAATTTGAGAAAGGTTCAGGTGTCTTCTGTCGCTTCGTATCGATCGATTTATTTGCGCAAAATGTAAGCTTACCCAATATTATCTGCACTGCTATTTGATAGAACAGATTATGCAATGTAGTAATTTGCGACGCAAACGTACGTCCTATTTCTTTTTTATTTTTATATATTTAATATGATTATTTATTTATGGCACTAAAAACGTGGTTTCGCCGTCAACAGTCTAACGCTGATTAAACTAAAAATACATACAACACATAAATATACGTTTTAAAATCTCTAGGCTTTTGACTGTGACCGGCACATAATTCTTTGCCAGACGTCCGCTACAAAGGGTAAAAAACCCTAGGGTTTCTGCCTATATTTATAACTTTAGTAGTTACGCTCTTCTGAAGTAACAAAGAAGGTGTTAAACATATTCCTTTTTCTACGTGTTGCAATTTACATATTATAGAACGAGTTCAGTTACTCAAAAGCTTTGCAATGTTATAGTTCTGACGCTAGATAGTAGCTTCCGGTTCTACACTTCAAGGGCTACATAATGAAACAAAAAAACAGAATTTACATTATATTGTTTCGAAAGCGAAGCTAAGTACATTTTGAGGATGCTTAAATTGAAATTGACGCGATAAAAAAATAATTTCAGTTTGAATGCGCTACTGCATCCATAAATTCTCTGAGGAGCGCCTTTATAACGATTTCCCCATCTATTTAAAATATTACCACGAAAATAAAAAGGCGAATCTCTAACGCGCTATGTTTCAGACCTTTTCGAAATATTGAAGGCACTCTTTTATTGTCTGAACGAAGGTATAGCTAACGTAGTGTGCACGACTGGATTGTGAGCTTATAAACCCCGCGTGCCTGGTTTGCTTTTCACGCCTTTCGCACAAATATTTTTACCGTAAGTGCCCTTCTATTTTTAAAATATTAAATTCGAAATTAGAGCGCGCTTTCATGAAGGAGAAGTAGCTATTGTGGATATTATGTCCGCCCGTCCGTACCTCAATATGCAATATTATGCGACTCCCTGTACAAGCAAGCATATGCAAAACTCATATCTTGAGCAATTAGAAAGATCAAAGTTTTTATCTCCTCAGATTCTGCTGCTTTTACTTCCTTTAGGGATAATTGGCGAATCTCAGATTATTTACGTTTACTTCCATATGAACAGTACGTAACATTAAATTTGTATTAGTAATGGGTAATGAAAGTCATGCTTATTGTTTTATATTGAAATGGACTGTATTCCAAAATTTTTTGCACTTACCCTTTAGATGTAACTTCTTCGCACAAAGGGATAAGGACAAGGGACAAGATTACGGAATGGCAAGGGTAAATGCAAGGTTGAATTTGTCAAGAAACTACTAGTTCGTTAATCGTCCTTTACTTATTTCACA